>NC_071355.1:51553448-51825948 GCF_943734655.1 Sabethes cyaneus
TTTGAAGGGACTCGGGAGTGTCCTCGAAGCATGCAAGTAGCACATCACTCGCTCCAGGGCAACTTTAATTAGCCGCGTAAGTTTGTCCCGAAGACCGTTGTCGCGTATTAACTGC
Organism: Sabethes cyaneus; assembly: GCF_943734655.1. Lineage (NCBI taxonomy): Eukaryota > Metazoa > Arthropoda > Insecta > Diptera > Culicidae > Sabethes > Sabethes cyaneus. The sequence goes on from NC_071355.1 coordinate 51,553,564, forward strand.
CAGAGCTGTTCGCGCTTAACTGTATCGTATGTTGCCCTGAAATCCACGAAAATATGATGCGCGGGGATGCTGTACTCCCGACATTATTAGAGGATTGGTCGGAATGAAAATTTGAAAGCCCACCTAATATTGTCTTACGAATTCTTTTGCCATTGGGGATAGACACCTAATTCTAAATCTGGGAGAGCATTGGTAGGTGAGGATGCATTGAGCGACGTGAAGCCGCTATAATTACAACAATCGAGCCGATCGCCCTTTTATAGATAGGACAAACCACACCTTCCATCCATTCCTCCGCTACTCCTTCCGACTTCCGCACATCTGACTTATTTCTCATCTGACTGATTTCTCGCCGGATCTCTTTGAAATCGAGAACCGGTTTGCTGGTATAGTTTGTAAGCACTCGTTGGTTAACTACCGTTCAGTCTCCTTCTGTTATATCGCTATTGAGATGCCCATCGAGGGACTGCTTTCACCTGTGGACCATCTTGCGCCCGTTTGTAATCAGGTTTCTCTCATCGTCAGTGCACGTCCCAAGTAACAATTTTGAGCCACTTGGTTTTACCTGAACTTCATAAAGGTTTTATTGTTGGGGTTTGTCACCGTAAAATTCTATATATTACTCTTGTTGACTTTTTCGGTGAGAAATAAGAACTAAAATGTTTTCAGCGGACGTTTCGACTTACTATGCTTCAGTCATTTACTACGCCTAAAACATGATCACATTTATTTAAATATTTACACAATTTATAAAGGTTTTGTTGGGGTATTAATCATTACATCTGGTTTTATTCTGGTATTACGCAAAACCAAGAGGATACGAGACAAAACATACTTATAGCTAGCCCATAAGTGCCATAATAAAACTGTTAATAAAGCAAATTTATTGTGATTGCATCACCCACAAAACAGCACTTTGACATCACCCACGATCTGCGGTTTCAGGTACCAAGCATCTTTTTCATATCCTTATTTCATCGTCTTGGTCCATACTGAATGATCCTAGTCGAACTTTCGAACTGGCACTGAGCAGGCACGGGCACTGACGGCACTTGCAAGCCGTATCGAGGGCGGCAACTCGGCCGTGTAACGGGTGGCCTAGCGTTTCGTGTCCGGGAGTGGTAAAGTGCGCACTATACACCTTCTTCGCGAGCGACTTCGCACTGTCGATTGGGGTTTATAACATTTTTCGCGGTTGGGGCAATTCCTAAAGCACCAGTCCCCGGTTTAGTCTAACTCAGCGTCCAAAACGGCGAACACCGACCTAATGTCGCACTCGCGGGATAACTGCAGTTTTATTCTTCTTGGGATTGGGCTTTCTAACGTGAATACTACACTTACCCCAATCGACTGATTCGGCCAGGAATTAACGTTCGTGTAGTTCTTCTGGCGGATCGTGCTACGGATCAACAAATCCCCCTAAACTGTTCAATTACTGAAACGCGGTTCAAAATGACGGAACGACGCTGCCGCTGATCTTTACTTCCACGGACCGATTTTTATCAAACAAAAAGACCTCGTTTTCGCCATCGTGCCGCTTTTTATACCCTCTTGCGGTCATTAGTGTTCGTGATCGCTCCTCTCGATGACACAGCAACTCGATGACTCAGCAACTCGATGACAGTTCTTACGACGGGCTAACAATATTAAGTTGGTGTCCCGAGCAAAACTAATTTAATGGTACTTTTATGGTAAATGTTGCATGCAGATTTTTTTGATATTTTTGTTTAATTTTCTTGATCTAATACTAATACTAAACCTAACTAGAACCAAAACTGAACTCAAAACTATTGCATGCAACAAACAAATAATTCAACAAAACTAAATAATTCAAATAAATAACACTAATTTTCGTGGACACCAACTTCAGTAGTAGCCTGAACACAGAATAAACGTCCCTCAAACATGCAAGCATGGAGGATTGACGTCTATTCTGCCGTCAGATATTTACTAACAATATTAACAAAAAATGACAATGTTTCACAGGGCCTAATTCAAGCTGGCCCCGTGACGTATTGTGTTCACAAGGTAGATCACAATCTTCACCAAGGTTGATTGTATTTTGGCTGCGAAGATAGGGAGGTGCTGCATAAAAAGGCTGAGGACCACTGTGAGGTCTTTTTCATTCCTGTAGGCACCTGAGTCACCAGCGGTACGCATTAATCAGCCGTTCGCCAGCTTCTTTCACTTTTTTCGCCGTATAAAATTTCAGTCCAGGAAGTTGTTTGAAGTCTGTCTTAGCGTGGCTTTAGGTCGTCTATCACTACGTAATCGAACTTCATGAGCATCGTCTTGTACAGCTTCCGGGATAATATTTTATTTTCGTCTTGTTTTGTTTATCATCGCAATTTGGAGTCATTACCACCGTTTAGGTCAACAATCCGGCTAGCTTTTTAGATCGATGCACGATTGGTATAACAGTGTATTTGCGACATCTCGGACAGAGAGGTCAAGGATTAAGACTCGAAAACGTTGGTCGCTCTTTTTGTCTAGAGTCTATTTACCTTACCGATTAGACTAAGTCCTTTGCATCCTCTGCTATACTTAGACGTTGCAAGTCCGATTTTGTGCCATGATGAGCCTTTTGCTGTAGTAATGCCATTTAGGTGTCGAATACTGCTTCTCCCAAAGGGATGAAATCAGAGATAATTATTGCTGACAGTTACCGGCCATGGCTTTTAGCTGTCGTCAGGACTGGTTCTTGTCTACAGCCCGCATGTCGCTGACTAAGCTGCGTCGCCCTGAGCCTCTGGGACTGCCTCTTCTACGCTGTCCTTGCGGATTGCAGTCGAGTGATTCTCTGCAGATCTCGTTCGCTCCTTGCCTCAAGATGTGTCCGACCCACTTCTTAATACTTGCAGCTTTTGCGTTGAATTAAAAATTCGAGTTTTCGTATGTAGAGTGATCTGGTTTGAGCGCCAAATGTTTCGCAGGCCTGCAAAGGCACCCCTGGCCTTCCGGATCAGGAAGGCTATATCCGTCTTGGTACCATTATCGGGTGTTGTCTGGCTAGGTGGGATTGTCAGTGTTCACTACCATAGAGTTTTTGGTACATTGACTGTGAGACCTGTTGCCTGGGAGCTCTCGGAGAGGTCATCTAACAGTATTATCGCCGAGAAGAAATGAGTTCGGATCGTGAGCTTTTCATTTTTCACGGAAATTTTTCCAGAATGTTTCCGCATTTCGTTTTAGTTTGTGCTCGATGTTGTTCAGGCAAAGTCAAGTCAAGTCAAGAAGATTGTCGACTTGAATTTTTGATCAACAGACACAGATTTAGTTGCGGTTGGATTCTATATCCTCGAAGTAACCCTCTATCCGGTTTGGGTCTGGATACTGTACGTAATTTAATTCCTTTTTCTAGGTTCATTAAGAATGATACGAAAAAATGTCGGCGTCTCATTTGCGTTCCGTTCCAATCCAATCGGGTTATGGAGCAGGATATTTTCGGATAATATACAACTAATTTTTTGTTTTCGGGAGTTTTGAGTTAAACTGAGTGTGAAACTTCAAAAGTGTTCGAATTTATTATTGGTTTTTGGGTCCCAAATACAACAGGCCTGCCTATGTTTGAAAGTTTGTCTTTGGAACGTCCAGCTCGAAATGGCATTATTATCATTTGTGATCCATATAATTTTTCTTCGCTGTATAATATAGGATTCAACCAGTTGGCTTAACAAATGTAGGTTTAAAAAAAAAGATCAACAAATGACTCTTAAAAACTGTATTGTTTCGTGTGTGTTTTACATTTTCTGCTTTGATTTCATAAGAACTTCTTTTTTTCTCTCTGACTTGGCATTTAGTCTAGGTTAGGTAAATTAATTAATTTATAGGTTTAGTTCAATGAACATGATAAAAAGAATGATGGGAAACAATAAACATTGCATCCTTTTCATTTACAAAACTAAAATTGAATCTCAACGAGAAAATAAAGATAAACTAAGCCTAATACGTTTACGTTTAGTAATTTAATCAATGTGTTTTGCTTGCGTTTTTTTGTTATTTCGCCCCTTTTTATTGTGTTTTGCGAAATTTATTATTTTTGTGTAAATATATGTTGGAATTTCAGATCACAATCGCTTGGTTTGAATTAAGAACTATTTTTTCCGTATTTATTTTTATTCGGTAATATTTTTCAATTTATCTGACTATTTTAGTATATCGAAACAGCAGTGTTTATTTCTCGTAAGTTTCGCTCGTAGCAAAAATAGATGCACTTTTTTTCACGAATTTGGTGTGTCGAAAAACGAAGTATAAAAATAATGATAATTACATCACTTGAATCATTCATTTTTGACAGACGATCGATCGATTTAGTTATTATTGTTTTTTCCTTCTTTTTGTGTTTGATAGATTTCTTTCTGTGTGTGTGTTCGTATGTGAAATTTATTCTATTTAGTCTAAAAGCGTTTTCTGGTTATAAGAAAAATACCTTTGCTTGAGGCATCCCAGTTTTTAGATTGCGTGACTTTCAATCATCATACTAGAACAAACAAAATTGAGCGATTCACGTTTGCTCAGATGTTTTACAATTTCGAATTCAGTTAAAAGATTTTTCATGTAAATATATTTTGCTTTTCTGGTATATTGTTTTCTTAAATTTCTATAATTTCTACGTCCGATTAAATGTTGTGTTGAGTTTAAAATTATTATCTATTTCCAGCAGAAAAAGTCGATTGGCTAGCGTTTAGTGGGTTCCTTCTGGTGGCCGGTGCGAGAGAGTGTACAAATCGGAAAAAGCGAAACAGTCGATGTTGTTTTTCTTTTGTGTTTGCGTACATATTAATACCCGTTTTGAATTGAGAGAATTTAACACTAATTGAGGATGGCAATCGTTCTGGATAATCGTTCGTCCGGATATATTTTGTCAAACACTCCACTGGCTTCGGTTTGGTTTAATATAGAAATGAACATCTTCTGGTGATTCGAATTGAAAAAGGCTTGTTCGTTAACATTTTTTAACACTTTTTTGTTTTTTCGCAACAATAAACGCATCTTTAAACCTGACAGGACGAACGATTTTGCAGAACAGCAATAATCCCAAATTTATGACGATATTTCTTCGTATCACGGTTTGTCTCCCTTTGACTATATTTTATTACAAATAAGTAACTAAGATTGCCTCTTTTGAGTTAAGCGTTTGTTTCTTGTATTAAATATTATCGTGAATATTTCTATCAACAGACAGTTTTGTTTTGTTCAATAAGTTTTCCTTAGGAAATAAAATTCGATATAATCTCAAACACTGACTGTTTCCACGATTCTTTGAGTTTGTGTCTCTCGCAGGCCGTACCAAATTTATGACTGCTTATAACATATTAGAGAAAAAACCGATAATTAATGTTAGTTTGACAATTTGTCTACCGATGCGGCAATGGCCAGCTGTTCGAAATGAAGCTACTTTACTGAACAGCAGAAACAATCAATAATGCAGGAAATACTACTTTAAATTTAGCTTTAATGTGACATGACAGGATAAGAAAGTAGTTTCCGCTTTTTTAGCATAAAGTTGTTGACAAACCGAATTGTTCGCACAAAATAACACACTAACAAAAACAGTATAGCTTGCTTGCACCCACGACACAGTAACTGATATTCGGTGGAAAGTGTACAATAACATTAAATTTTGTGTCACTCAATTCAACTATTTCGCTCGGCATTTTTTACTACAGCATTTGGTTAAATCTAAACAGTTCTTTTGCTGACTTTTCGGTTTCTGCTTTCAGTCGGTAAATTTGTCTTATCGTTTCCGTTTTTCTTTATGATCGAAACCCAATTTGACTACTAATTCCAGATAATAAGAAGCACTTTGCGTTTCCAGTCTATTCAAATTCAAATGAAGGGAAAAGTTAGTTCTGCCTGGAGAATTGCATATCCTTTTTGTTGTTTGTATAATTTTCCTGTTGAGCATCGAATTAAACCTTCCCTCTCTATATCATTCAAATTGGTTTTGGTTTTTGTTTTATAGTTACAACATTTAAAATGAAAACTGAATGATTCATTTTGTTTTTTTTTCGTGAACAAATTCATCAATCAAGATACATTAAAAAAACTAATAGTTCTAAGATTGGTTGCAGATTTTTAACTTTTTCTATTGTTTTTTCTTGTTTTTCTGAATCACAGCGCTAGGAGTTATTGATTTCAAAGTTCTTTTTTTAGTTTGTACACAAAATAGAAGATCTTTTATTTTCGTACGCTTGGAGACGACCCGAGCGTACGTTACGAAGTCAATAATGTAAAGAAATCGTAGAAGAAGAATACTAGCATTAAAAGTAATCTATATGGATAATACGTATTAACAACTAGTTTTGATATTTTCATGGTGTGTCATAGGGATACACAGACATATACGCTAATATACGTTGATATTACTTATAAGTGTTTCGGTACTCCTGATTGGGTCAGCGAACAAGCTTTCGGTACTTACTTGTATTCAATTGAGAAGAATGTACTTATTTATTAATATTAGGTCGATTCTTCAATCATATGCTAGTTAGTGCAGTATGCAAAAGCCTTGCTGAATTCAACTTCGTGGCATTAGAAAAAGAACAATGGTTCAGCAATCAACAAGTAAAAAGTTCTTATTTATATTACCTACCGATCGTAAAATAAACTTGTCAACACTGAGTAACTACACGTGAAATAACAGAGATAAGGTTACCATGGAAACCATGTTACCATGTTACACCAACAGATCATTGCATTGTCACTTTGACATATTTTGTGTGGTTGTTTTCGTTAAAGCAGTGTTGCCGGGTAAAATGCGCCGCCTCGGAGAAGTTGCGTAGAAATGGAACAGTTAAGTCGCCCTCAGGAAACACGTAAAATCTACAAGAAACTCGGTGCTTCGTGCCGCGATCCGAAACATGTCGAGATAAAAATGGAGGAATCTTGACGGATGAACACTACAAAAGGCATCTGAATGGCGCAGAGGCAGAATACAAATTAAGTAATCGATGCCATCAAGCGGTATCAATCAAAGATGGCATCGCAGCGGAGTTTGTCAAGATGGGGCCAGATAGGTTGGCTATCTGTCTACATCGGCTGATAAATTCATTAAAAATGGACTGATTTTAGTGATTTTTCATGCGCATATCTTGCCGCCTGGTGATGAATTCACATATGCGACCAATCGTAGCCACCCTTTGTGTACGGAAAAAAATTGACAATGTTATCAGTTCATTTCTACCAGCCATGGTGAAAATAGTCCAGCAAGTACGCTCGATGTTTTGTTCGTACTGCCAGCTCAACCCCAGAGCGAGGAAGTTGGGTATTGTGAGGCATTTTGTACCCGTCGGATATAGCCGATTTGGTATCTACAACATCCTCTCTCTTTTGGAGAAAGTCGATAGTGTCGAATAGAAGCCTAGTTTCCGCTAAGAGGAAGCTGAAAAGGAAGGCCGAAAGCAAAGCAAGCTACATATATCATTTCGCGCTATGGGTCGGGAGGTCAGAGTAACCGGCCAAAAGGTAAAAAAGTTCCTGGCCAAAATAGACATCATAATGTAGAGGGGTTATTTCCGGCCGCCCGTATCTAAGCAGCTGGGATTGATTCACCCAGAAGAAGAGGTGAAAGGTTCTGGTTGCAAAACATCAATCTAGCAAAGCGCGTAATCGTCGATATAACGGAAGACGAGACCTACTTGAGACTGGACGGAAACGACTGGCAGGTGACTGGGTACTTATGGGGGTCTACCAAGGAGGTAAGCGATGGCGTCAAATATATCTCCCACACCGAGTTCCCAAAAAAGATCCTGTGACTGAGGATCAGCAAGAAAGGAATGTCCAAGCCACTGTTCTCCGGGGCTTGCGGTAAACGGGAAGATATACAGTACGAAATGCCTGTCGGAAGTTGCTGCCTTCATCAAGAGGTATTACACGAAGGAGTATGTGGTCATTTGGCTGGGCCTGGTCTCGGCCCATTAAGCCACGAGATCACTGGGGGAGATGGACTGGCTGAAGAAAAAACGTTATAACGAAGACCGCCAATCCTTCTAAAGTTTACCAGCAGCGATAGAAAGTTTTTGGTCGAACCTTAAATGGAGGATCTAGTCCAACAATCTAGTTCGTGACCAAAACGGAAAAATGGCTGATCACCAAGGACACGAAATTTGCTGATGAACATGTCGACATCCAATTCTTCATCGGCCATGACTAAGGATACAAAATTGTAAGTTCTCTAACGTACTTTTCCAAATTTCCTTTTGACCTCAATCGCCTGCAATTCATCTTTTGCCTTTAGCAAGCAGTATTATGCGAAGTTATCAAGCCGATCTTGTGGACGGGTGATTGACAACGGATCAAATCTTTGTTTTGCGGCAGATACTCCAAAACTGTCGTGAATACCAAGTCACTACGCACCATCTTTTCGCCGATTTTAAGGTCACGTATGATTCTAACAACTATAAAAAGCTATGGAAAATTATGGACGAAAATGGAAGAGCTTACAAGACTGTATGAGGATATCGGGTGCGTTATCAAGCCTCGTTCGAAGGACGCTAAGGACTTCAATAAGGTGACGATATTTCCTGCCTCATGTTCAACATCGCACTAGAAAGGGGCTATAAAACGTGCGGGGCTTTAATATGCGAGCATTCAATAAATGCAGTCAAATTATTCACTTCGCTGACGACTTCGGCAGGATTTCCCAGGCGGTTGCTCAACAGTGAAGTTGAAACTTGAAGCAGACAATTGGATTGAATTGGTAGTGAATACGTCAAACACCAAGAATCTGTTAACTGGAGGAACCGAACGGCGTAGAGCTCGTATAAGCAATAGTGTTGTAAACAATGAAGACGATTTAGAGGCCGTAGCTCGTAGACCAATTTGTATATCTTGGGTTCTTTGTTGACGTCGGATAACATCTGCAGCAGAGAAATCCGCAGACGTATTCTTGCGGGAAGTCGTGCTTATTACGAACCCACAAGATCCTATAATCTGGTGAGCTTCTTAATAAGACCGGTAGTCCTCTACGGACACGACAACACAAAGCTCGACGTGGACAAAGCTCAACGGGGACGTACAAGCACCGGCCGTCGTCGAACGTTGTGTGCTTAGAATCATTTTTGGCGAGGCATGTGAAAAAGGTGTATCGCGAAGGACGAACCACGGAGCTGGCGCAACACTCCAGCTCGCTCACCACTTCTAGAAGATCAACCGGGCTACTATCCTTTCGGCAGCCTTGTCGTTTTTTACCTTCTTAACCTTCTCGTGTGTTATTCCACAACTTGACCATCGCTTATGACCAAGGGACTTGTGAAAACGTTACGGAATTACAACGATGAGGAAAATGGTTCAAAACTCCGTCGTTGATAAGAAATGGTTTACTGATTTAGTCAAGAAAAGAATGATCGAGCGCCATCATAGACCTGAAGAATTGCGGCATCATCCGTGTTATCACGGTGAAGATAAATACCGGAATAACTGATCGATAATATGCAAGAAATCTATCCGCTCTTTTCCAATCAAGAATAACAACTAGGAGGTTAAGGAGACTCAGAAATATCGTTTATAATCGTGAGCTAGCAATCTTTCCCCTTTTCTTTAAGTGTTTTGATGTTGATGAGCATACAACGAGATTCACGCTCCGGAAGAGGAAACGAATTCCAACCTAGCTTCCTGAGTGCCTATAATAATCCCTTGAAATGATTTGGTAAAGCTACTGAATTCTGACACAATGAAGAGTTTTGATTTGAAAACAAGAGTTGACCGGTTACTTGAGAATGCATATAAATCTTTTTTGTTTGACCAAATACGGAAATCTTATTTTAATTTTTCAAACTACATAAACAACCACCCAGAGCTGTAAAAAAGCGAGTATCTTGTTTCGCACAATGAATCGAAATAGAAATCCTTTTAACAATACTTTAAGGTTATTTGGAATGCGGTATTAAATGTAGTGCTTACAGCGCTTTTATTTATGCATGAAATAAGCTGCCGTTCAAATTTCATTGGCAAATCGTATTATTAAGTACAAAATGGCTAGTTTAATAGATAACAAAGTATGTAGGCATGAAATATAAGCCTACCCCAATCATTTATACCAAAACACTTTTCACTTTACATGCATATAAAAGTTAGCAATGAACAAACTGGCTATGATTTAAGCATATTAGTAATTAATGTAATATATATTGTTAAACTGCGTCTAGTCGCGCTCTGGTCCTAGTTCTATCGATTCACCCTTCTAGCAACCACAGTAATGTAAATCGATGGCCTTCCCGCGTGCTACTGTTTTGCCTTCCAAGACGTATATTTGCTTTCCTCCTCAGTTATTTTTATACCTACTCATCAAGTGTTCTTCTAACCACTAAACACTCTCTAACGATAATTGGTTTAGGTATTAAAAGTGTAAGTTACACTTAAGAGCTAACTTATGTCTGTTTACAGAACTAGGAATATATACTTACGAGTGTACGTGTTACTAAACTTCCACCCTAATCTACGTCTAAAATGTAATAATAAAGTTAAGTGTATTAAGATGAACATGTTCTTACCCCATTTTAATTCGAAAATCCCACTTTCAAACACCAGCTGAAGGAGACGGGCTGGCAAAAATAAAAAATCAGGAAATTTGATAGAACTAACAAAAAAATATATGAATCTATCTATGTTTCCTCAATGTATAACAACAGTTTCGATAATTTTCTATTCTATTAAATTTGAACCGTCCTATGTAATCTTATGCTGCTGTATGCATCATGTTTCCTGTGTCATAACTATGGTCGTTTCGATTTTTAGTGTCAATGTCAAGGATTGTTGCTCTATTCTTTGGATTCAGACTTCGTAATTACGGTGTGAAGGGCGAGGGTGAAATTTACTAACATACTCTCTCTTAACGGTTAATAGATGTGTGAAAATGTTTGATTCGTTCAGGATTGCTCGGTTGGGGTTGTGAAAATTTCTCTTCACTAAAATATCACACTATTGCTTTTGCAGTGATTTTCAATCACATTAATATAAATTAAATCTCACAATTATGCGTTTTTTTCTTCTTTTTTCCTCTGTTTTGTGACTTCTGTAATTCCACGAATACAAAAATCTCCTTCAGCAGTAAAGTGTTATCGTTCGAGTGTTATTCATTAGATTTTGGCTGCATTTCGAAAATGAAAAATTAATACTAGAAATTCGAAGAGTCTCACTTTGCTGATCGGAGCGTATGGTTACAATTACAATCAATAACTGTAAGGTCCTTAAAGTTAAAAATAGGAAAAAAAAACTTTAAACCCCATTGTGTGGAGTAACTAGTTTGACTGTTGAGAGTTTCACTTTTACGATCTCATACGATAGGTAGGTGTGAAATAACCGACCGATAGCAGGTTTTAGTTTATTCTAGAACAAAACATAAACCTTTCCAGCACGTTGGTTAAAAAAACAATAAACCGCAAAAACACAAGGTTCTCCAATCTTTGAGCTCTTTTTGATCCCATCAAATGATAAGCTTATTGAAAATTTTTGAATAATACAAATTTTATCCAGAAATCCTTAACGTAGCGCTCTGCGTACTTATCTCTGCTATGCCCCATAATTAAATATTAAACACATTACTCACATTGAACTTAGAGTTGCACTACAATACAGAGTACCTGCCTACGAAACTGACAATCCATCAATAACGAAATTACCTTTCACTGTTGAAAACCAAAATCCATTTCCGTCGAAGCAGCAGATACGACGACGGCTTACGTAAAGGATCGCTTTACATAGGCGTCGATCAGCTTCGGTGTATCCTCTGTGCATCCAACCAATTCTAGCACTCCTTTGGTGGAAGTCATATTGATGTGATCCAAATCCTGCTGGTGGCGACTGAGGCTTATAATAATATAGCTGAAACGGTCCAAAACAAACAAATCCAATGAAGAAATTAAACGAAACCGTGGCAAAATTTCACAAAGCACTTACACCGCATTTTTCTTCGTTTCCGTGTTGTAGCTGTTCAGAGCGACCACCGGCGAGTGTCGGTTAGGATTGACACGGATCAGTGAATCGACGATGGTTATGAAAACATCCACCTTTTTCTTGTTTTGCCGGGCATACTGAATCGGTTGAGTGATATCGACTTTGGTCTTCTTGTTCGCTAGTGATTGGATGTGGTCGCAGGCCTGGAAGAAGGTCATCTCTCGGGTGAAATCAAGGTGGGTCAGAACGTGGGGAGCTTCGGTGAACGAAAGCACCGTCATGTGCGGTTCACGTTTGAACATCGGCAACGTTAGCAGTACGAATGCCGCCTGGCAGGACATCAACCGATTACCGAAGACGCGTTCTGAAATAGTAAGTTTTGTTTATATAGGTTCGAACGGAGTGATGTTTCGCAAAACTATTAATCGAGGGTGTCCCGAAAAACATTTTATTTGGAAACAGGTATCTAAAATCCAAAATGTTTAATCGAAAGGCGGAAGAAGAGGAACTCACTTAGATGCCTTTGTCCATACCAAAATATTTCCATGTCCGTATTACTACGGATACAGTTTTCATTTTTCGACAAATCCTCCAGAAATGAAGGAAAACAACATGCCCACGCATCATATTTTCGTGAATTTCAGGGCAGCATACGATACAGTCGAGCGAGAACAGCTATGGCAGATAATGCACAAGTACGGACAAATTGACGCGGCTAACGGAGCTACCCTGAAGAAAAGGGATGGACATCGCCATTAAAGGTGTGATCCGGCGAGCGGGAATCGAAACATGGGGAACGATCTTCGGCAAAAGAATCCAACTCCTATCCTTTGCAAACGACCTCGACATCATTACTAGAAACCTGGATGACCTGGAAGTGTTTGATTAGTTCATATAGGTATTTGGGATCTCGGATCACCGCTGACAATAATTGAACGACGCATTCAAGCTGGAACTCGAGACGAGCAGCTAAGCTAGGAGGTGCGAACTTGAGTGCCTAATACCCAGATGAGGGGCGGCTCAAATAGTGTCTGTCTCAGTGATTATGTAACGCTGTATCCCGCACGCTATACCTATAAGATGGCTGACCTATCAGCGTTCCAGTAGACCCTATTACAGGCACTTCTTTCATCTATCTATTAAATCTGCTATAGTGATAGTTAGAAAGGCAGAGCAAGGAGTCGGTTTCGTAATGTTGGGGAAGCATAAGCAAAAGCAATGAGGTATCCTCCAGTCACCGTATATGACCGTATATGTGTATAGCCTAATCACCAACTACACTTCGACGAATGATAAATCTGATCAGACTAGGGACGAGTTGTACGACAGGCTGAAGAGGACCTATGGAGAGTTCCCAAAACATTACGTGAAAATCATCATTGGAGATGCAAATACGCAGATCGGGAGAGAGAAATTCTTCCGTCCTGTCATTGGAAGACATAGCCTTCATCTTTCGGCCAATGATAACGCTATACGGCTTATAAATTTTGCCGCGGTCAAAGGAATGGCCATCTATAGCACCTACTTTCCACGTCTGAATATTCGGAAATACACCTGGAGTCATCCAAATGGAAACTCTAGCTCTCAGATCAATCGACACTTTTTGGGTGTCACCGTTTGGCGGATGACGTCGATAACGTCGGAATCAACCCATAAATCGAGCCAGATAGTGCATTTTTCCAAATCATAGTAATCTGGAATTATTGGCTGTGGCTGCTCATCACATCATATGCGATAATTTTGTTACCGTATCCATTCAATCGGCACTGAAGAGTGAACACAATGTTTCGGTAAAGAAACGGGTCTCCTTCAAGTTAATTCAAAACCCGCTCACCAAAAAGTCAACGATTTTAAACCAGTATTTTAAACAGTTTTAGGTCGATATCCTTGTGAAAACCCTTCCAGATCGTTAACACCACTTTAATTCGACGGACAGTGACGGATCGACATTTTTCGGTCAAAACTGGCGGCTACAGCAACAATATTCTCCTTAGAACATACTCAAAGAAAGCAGGTTGGTGGGATGAAACCCACTAAGCAAAATTCATGCGAAATTTGTTCAAATCGAGTTGGCTTACTAAGCCGAATATACCGACCATCAACAAACCACTAATTTTGTTACAAATCACGTTACTCTGGTGCAAGTCTTTTTATGATGAAATGTCAATGTGAAATCAGCATTTTTTTTACTTTCACACAAGCCACAAATCACGCATTAACTATTCGAAATAAAAATTTGATAAGCGAACCTTGAAAAAATTACCCTTTACAAGTTAAGTAAATGAAAATTTTACAAATTGAAAATAACTGGAAGTGGCAATATCAAAACAATGGTCAAGATTTGCCATTGATTATAAAAAAAATCTGCTTCTTACGCATGTAGCCTGAATTTGAAGTGTTTCATGGAGTTTTCCTAACAAAATGTTATTTGAAACCAGCCCAATAGTTGATCAGTTTGGTTTTTAATATTTAATACTTACTTTTTGTCTGCTTCGATCTCAAATCAAGTGTAACGAGAAAGTTGAGTCCAGTGCGCTTGTAATTCAACATAGAGTGATTCAGAGCACAATTGAACTGCTTCAGGACAGTCGGATTCGCTGTTGCATTCTTGAGCGCCAAGTTGTTCGTAGTGTGGACAGCTTCCTTCACTACGTTGAGATAGCGTTGACGTTCCTCAAATAAACGCATGGTCTGATAAATAAAGATCGGATGTATCTTCGATTCGGAAACGGATGTCATACGATTTAGCACATTTCCGTAGGCAATTGAAAGTGGGGTATCGTTATCTTTTAGTAGTTTATAATCCTGTAGTACAAGAGCTGCCTGAACAACGTCACGATATGCCATATGGGGTAGGAGACTTTCCCATACTGCTGGGGAGCGATGCAACTGTGCTGGAACCAACTGAATCGGATATCGATACTGTTTAATTGGACCACATGCCATCGAAGAAGTTTGAGTAGATTTAAATTGTTTCATTCGACGGTAGATTTTCAAGGCCTCGCTATCTTCCTCCACGTTAACGTTATCGTTTCCATCCGAATTCGTTAATTTTTCGTTCAGTTGAACACCCGAATCATTTTCTTCCGATCCATTTTTTTGCGTTGTCTGCTTTGGCTTAGCCTTGCGTCGTCCAGGTCCACCGACGGCGCAATCCAGCACTTGCATTTTTGCATCGTCTTTCAAGTTAATATGAATCATTACAAGGATATTTTCGTGACGCCAGCCAAACCAGCTACGATCAGTAGTGAGCAGTTTCGCCAATTCTACCGCACTGTGTTTATCATACCACTTAGTTAGTGCCGTCCTCATACCATGTCCAAATCCTGCAAAAAATACTATATCAAATCAGACACCATCATCTATTATGTCTAAGCAACACAATACCTTTGCCACCCGGTTTTGGTGCCAGTTTTTTGTAGAAATCCACAAACTGAAATAAATCCTTACTTTCGTCGATGACCTCCAGTGCAGCTTCGTACACCTTATGTTTCTCTTCAGCGTCGGTAAAGGTCCGAGCCAAATAAGCTAGAGCAAATAAACACTCATCGTTTCGCACCAGCGAACCGCTCTTCATTACCTGCCGAGAAAAAAAAATATGACAGCGTTATTATCTACCGACAATAATAATTATTGATGTCTCTAAATCTTGTCTCAAAAGCACTGCATATTTTGAATTAAAAAAATGGTAATAAAAAATTCATTCTATAACAAGAATTTTCATTCAGACAATAGGAAAACTAAATTGATGTAAGGTCGATAATAGATAATGAGGACGGAAAACTTTGCTTGACAGCGAATGATTTGCAGACAGAAAAAAAATGTACAGATTGAAGATGGAGGATACGAAAATGTCTAATGTCATCAAACATCAGCGAAAATCTTACCCGGACAATCATTTTAACCGGTGGTTCCGTAAGTGTCACATTGTCTGCCAGCTTCCGTGCAGTGGCCGGATCATCCGTGGAGCTAGTTGCCTGCACCAGGGTTCGGATGGGAGCAAGGATACGACATCCTTTTTCGATATCAAGAGCTCGATTTTTATTTTGAATGTAGAATGGTTGATCGGTACCGAGGTAGAGATATCGTAAAATTACCGCAGTATCGTTCATTGTGGGCTGCTTCGAAAACTGCGTTTCCGTTCGCACAGGTCACAGGAAACCGGGACGCAGAATACGTGGAACGGTGGAACAAACTACTATCTCCTATTTCGAACAGAATGAAGTCACCACACAGCAATTTTTTCACTCTACTATGGCAGTTCCGTGGCGCATCGAGAAACTAGAAGTGGTCACTTTTCACTCTCACTCGTCGTCTTCTTTAATGTCGTCGTCCGAACGCAGGAGTAAAAGTATAGATGTAACAGCTAATGGTGTACACGCAAGAGAGAAAACGAAACAAACGAAACGTGAAGAAAATATACAATGTATGAATAGGTTTATGCTTCTGCCTGCAAGAGATCTAAGCTGAGAAGATGGTCTCCTCAACCGAAAACTGCGAAAACACTTACCCCGTCAGTGTCCTCGCTCTAGTCCACCACCATCCGCATATCAAAACAGCAAAGCAATGAATGACAGTTTAGTAGTGGTTTTGTTTCGAGCTGCATCTGTGACTGTATATGAATGAGATATGAATGTATTTTGCTGACGGTTTGATAAGAGTCAAACAGAATATTACCTAAACGCAGCATTAATCTGACAGTTCATGAAACTTGTCAAATCTTATGTCAAATTAAAACTGGAATAAACATCTACCGGCAGCATCCGTCAATGGTAACGTAACGGAACGGGGCGCTATAACGTTACTGTTACTCAGCCTTATTCTTGTTTTCGTTCGAAAGTTAAGCCGATTCGTATTCTTGTTTTCGTTCGAATCAATTCGAACGCCCCTTCCTTTTGCTTATTCGAATATGAGAATATTGGTTCCCGATTCGTTCGAAACAAACTATTCGAACGAATGCAGGATACGGCCGTAAATAATAAGAATAAAGCTGACTATCTTTTCGCAAATCCCTATTCTGCTAAAAATACCGTGTACCCCCGTTGGTATGACCTTCTTTAATTTGAACATTTTCAATCTGTACCCCGGTGGTATGAATGCGTTCACATTAAAAACCGATCAAGCGTCACACACAAATGACGTTATAGTGGACCGATAAATTAAAAAAAAAGCAAAAAATCTTAATGCGTTTCCTCTTGCTCAGGAGCTTTGGCAATATAGCTCACATGCAACTTATCTCTCTCCAGCATGTTTGAGATGTTTTCAAAACGTTTGGTTTCGTCAAATCAAAACAACAAGTTCATACACTCAAAATATTCTGCACATAACTAATGGTAAATTTCCATATGAAATTCTAGATGATTATCATGTGCCGCATATAAACACAATCCGCCTAGAAATACACATAGAAATTATACGGATATGAATAGTATGTGCAATTATACACATAAAAAATACACGCATATGAATAGTATGTGCAAAAGTTTCGCGTACCCATAAATTATAACTGTGTGGCATATAAAGTTCATTGACTAGGCACATTGCAAAAATCTATGTGTGGGACACATAGAAACTATACGAAAAGTTTTCTCAGTGTAGGGTGCGCGTCTTGCGCGTGTGTGAAAATGAATAGGGTTACCAAATATTCAGATTAAAAATGAACTCGCCCAATCTGAACGAGCTGTTTTTCATATTAGCGGGGGTTGAGTGTAGCAGATCATCCCAATCGACATCCGAAAAGTCCTTGAGCAAGCTGCTTAGCACTTTTTGTTAACTTGAGATGACGAAGTACTCTCCTCGCAGCACCAATCGTACTCGTTTAGAGCGCATACACTCCGACTGAGGATAAATGCACTAGCGGCGATGTCTAATGATAGGCAGGAACAGCGATGTAAAGTAGGGCGCCTACGAGGCTCCGGTAGGCCGGGTTGTCCGAGAATGGTGTGCTGGTATCAATCGACGAAGCGTACCCAGTATCTATCGGGCGCATGATACTTTTGGCGTCCTGTTGCTTCAATCCAAAAAGCTCTGACCGGGTTTCTTCACAATCGAATCAGCGAACTAAGTGCGCTATACGTTACGTTACGTTACGGGCTATATAACCAAATCTGATATTGAACGAGCACGTTTCAAGGAACGTTTTGTGGACCGAAAAGTAGGTTTGACTTCCAACTTGAATGCGTCGTTGTGTCTTCTCGCTCGTGTCATTATAGGGGATGACTAGAAATCCCCCACTTCAATTTCATCACCGTCAACTCACTGTTGGTGGGTGGCAAACGTTTTTTTCTGCTGGAGGCTTTACCTATCATATATTTGATTTGAGACGTATCGATCTTTAGCCCAATCCTCCTAGTCTTCGATTTTATATGTTTGCCTTCGTCGTCAAAAGTCTAGTAACAATATTAGGGAAGCCTTAGAGTAGAACTTTTGCTTTCTAGATTGATACAACCGCCTTTAACTCCATCGTTTTACTATTGAACAATTTCTTACCTACAAAAAAAAGCATGTACAATTTTCCACATGGTCTTCCATTTTGCAAATGTCTTCATAACCCCAAACAGATAATTTTCTTTGTAAGTTCTATTTTCTCCCATTTTCCTACTAAATACATGGCCAGTATAGTCTAATTTCATAAAAGAAGTATCTAAATGACACAATGAAAAATGTGATTGGCAAAAAAACAAAAACAACTTGATAGTTTTACTTACCTACAATATGCACAGCTTATAGCAGTGGGGTTACCATTCGGAATGAGGCATTTGTTGGTTTTCTTCTGCTGTTGTGGATTCCATCTTTATGTCGCCGATTGTTTCCTTTTTCGTGCATATTCTCGATCCTGTCGCCCGTTAGTGCTAGTTGTTGTCTTTTTTCTTCGAAACTTCATCGTTTAAAGTTCATTTCCTGGAACTGAATAAGAAAAAAAAAGATGGTATATTATACCGTAATTCGGTTATGTTTGTAAATGTACAGATGGGATCTTTATTGGTTTAAATGTTTTATTTTTTTCGTTTGCTTTTGTTTCATAAATAATGTTTTTTTTTGTTTGTTTTCGTTTTTATACTCTCACTTTTTCATTTTATATATATTTATAATGTAATAAATGACTAAATGTTTTTCTTCCTTTTCTCGTGTCCAGCCATTGGGTCTGTCTGTGTTCAACTTTTTAGTTCATTCGAATATGCAACGTATTTTCCTATATTCTTATCCTAAGCTTTTGTCGATTTTGTGTCTGATTTCGGTTCAAAGAACTCGATGCAGGTAATAAGATTGATTATGTACAAAATTGAAAATTCTCTCTGTCCGCTAGCTAGCTTTATAGTTAAATAAGTTTTCCTCTATGTTGTTTCTGTTATACATCTTTAAGTCTTTTTTGGGCATTTTGTTGGTATGCTAATAATAATCGAAAATAAGTCTGGGCGCATATATAGGTTCTACCTGCGAGATGAATTTAAAGATATTTACCAAATGTCATACTGTGATTTAATTCCCTTTACAGCGAGCCACGGTTTCCAGTCTATTGTGAACAGTACTTCTTTTATAACCATCAATAAGAATTTTTATGTGCAATTGTCCGGTAACGGTTAAACACAAAAAAAAAACAAGTGCAATCATGCAAAAACTGTGCTTCAAGCCAAATAAGTTTAAATTTTGAATTATTTTAAAGTGTGAGATATAATTGTGCTCAATTTTTTTATTGAGACGAAAAAAAAGGAATATTTTAAGCTTACAGCAAGGCTCTTTCTCTCTATAGTAGTAGTATATTGTTATATTATAAACCAATAAGCATTAATCAGGTTGCTAGCCGCAATAGCATGAAGGTTATAAATTTGACCAAAATTTTTAATTAAAAACTGTAGACACGAAAGCGATTATAATTACAAAAACAAAATATAACATTATCCGGTCGTGTGTTCAATTTTGTATCGTATTAGTCTGCAGCTGGTATCAATCTGTTTTTTAGCTCACCCTACTCTTGATCCAGTCTATTAGACGAAACATAAATTTTCCTCGAAAATTATGCCAAATGGTTACGATATATCTTATTGCTTGATTATTTCTTGTTGTCATACATTGAATTTTGGTGTTTTTATTGGCTCCAACAGCGAGCTTTTTGTTTGAAGCGCGCAACTAGTCATGTTACATAGTAGAAGCAAAGACGTGCAAGAGAGACTACACATTTTCAACACCAAATGGGGAATCATAATTGATGACTACTTTTGACATAGATAACTAAAGAGCAAATACCTTAAATATGTAACATCGGAAAGCTTGTCGTTCCTAACAAAAACTAAGCGAAAATCGATTTTTTGGGTCGTTTTTTTTCGTTTTTTTCTGCTTACACTTATTCGCACAAAATAAGCGTTCATCACATTGAAGCAGTATATGCACCGCATGCAAACTGTACAGTGCACCATTAAGCAACGGTAGTCATTATAGATTTAATACCGTGTTCGGTATCACGGATCTGCAAAGCTATACAAGCAAAAGTCTTACCAAAATCACGTCGATAACTATAGCACGTCGGCGAAAGCTGCACATAAGACGATAGAGAACGTCGGTGACGAGAAATGGTTCAATCCAAAAATCTGTACCTTGATCACATGACCAGAATTTGTAGTCCCACTCATTGGTCTATAGTACGGTAGGGTCGACGGTGCGGCTCCGGAGTGTAGTGCATCCGGGTTCTAACGTGCTGTGGTGATCCAGGAACACTTTCCGAGCCTCGTCGCGGTGGCAGCGGGGGAGACGGCGAAGTAGAAGTAAACCTAAAAATTGGAAACCAAGAAACTTTGTTATAAATATGCACGAAGGAGGGATTACCGAAGGACTACTTGAGGTTGAGGTTTTACGAATGGCCGGATGGAGATGCCGAGAATATTTTGTATAAAGTTTTCTATCATTTTTTATTTCCAAAGTAATAGCAAATGACTTACCGATGATTAAGTACCGGTGATCCTGTTTGGCCAAGCTTTTCCAACTTCCGATGCAGTAACAGCGGAGATTGACCTCGGTTGAATCTGAAAGACATCCAATATGATTTACTGTTTTCTTCATGTTACCGAGGCGCAGTTTTCCTTTATTACCTTGGTGGAGGATCCGGGCTTCTGTGCCGCCGATCACTGCTCAGCATATGTACAGCTACCGTTGGAGGTATGGCAGATGGAATACCACTCGCCGAACTAGCAGCAAACGGATTGGAAGAACTCGCCCCGAAATTGTTCATAGGCGCCACCGTTGCTCCGTTACTAGCAACGAATGGATGCTGCTGCTGCTGCTGTTGCTGAAGCAAAGTATTCTGCAGGTGTTTCCCCTTCGGTCGCTTTTCGCCGGACGAGGCCAAATTTAACTTCACAAACGAAGCGAATCGTCTCTTGGCAAGATCTGTAATTGAGTTGAACCATCCTGCTTGTGTGAGGCATTTGGTTGAGGTCAATTGAACGAACACACACGAACGAACGTGGGTGTGCAATATCAAACCAGAAAGGGTGTGCAAAGTGAGGCAAATTGAAGCATGTACATCGTATACAAGCGCAGTTGGGATAATTTTGCGTGGCAGGAGCGGAATGTTTGGACAATGGAAATAAAAGCAGTGGCACAATGAAAAGGATGTAACAAAAGACAAATATTAACAAAAATAAACTAGGGTGAATAAGGCATGTGAAACGATTGCTATCTCCCGCATATAGCACCAAATATGCGAAAGTATATGAAATGCTAGCAAACACGTTCAAGCAAGATTGAGAAATTTCACTCACCTGAGTCTTCCTTATAAGTTTCACCATGGTTTATGCCACTTTGCATGGCTAACCCTGTGCTTCCGTACTCCGGTAACGTTTGACGTCCGTAAAGTTGGTGATTTTGGTATAGTCCGGCGTCTGGGTAACCGCTGTCGGTATCCGCACGGATTTCCCGTTGACTAGGTCCACTTGCATGCTGGCTTTTGGTTCGACTGAATGTATTGAAGAAATTACCTATTTTATGTTTTGGACTGCTTGTGTTAAGCTGTTGATATTGGTAAGTCGGGATATTGCTCGCGTCCGGTGGCACCACGTGCGGATAACCCATGTAACCTTCGCCGTGCAGTGCCGGATTTATCGGGTGATGTACTGTTTTATGAGACGGTAGTGGACTGCATTTAATTGGTATGCCACTAGCTTGTGCATGTTGGTAGAAGGGATTGGTTGACTGTTGTTCCTGTTGTTGTTGCTGTTGCTTATTTTCTCTCAACTGATTCTGCTGGTGGTAGAATCGTTGAAGAACTGAAAGAAATGGTTCGAATTAGCGAAACATTTTTGAAAAGTAGTCATATGATAATTACCTATGGGACTAGTGTTTCCTTGCAGGTGCCTATACTGCTGCTCGTCGTTAAGGTCGATCATCTTTCGATTGAGTAGAAGAGGTGACGCTGGGTTGCTGAAATCGGGCCGATTGCCATTTAACATCGAAGATCCGCCACCTCCATCCTCGCCAGGTAGTGGTGGTTTATAGGACTTTTGTTCTGATTTGCGATGCGAGAAAGGTGAGGTGGTGAAGTTTTTCAATAGGCTCTGTCCTAGGCTGCTCAACGTCGATTCCTTTTTCGGACTGCCATACACTAACAGTTCGGGGCCCGAATCATTGCTTCTCCGGGGGAAAAATGGCGACTGTTTGTACTTTCGAATTCCCTCGGGAGCAACGTTGCTGAAGTTACTACTATTACTAACTATCGCACTTTTGGGTTGTAATTTAAGATAGTGAGCCTGAGGTGTTTGCATTTGTGCTAGTTGCTGCGCTTGCAGGTGATGTGCGGGTGAGGGTGAGCGTAAGGAATCATAGGGTACTGTGGAAGACGAGGTAGTTGATGCCGCCGTCAAGCTGATACTGTTCAGTTTCGCTTGAAGTGTCTGCTGTGAGTCGATGTTGATTTTTTGCGGTTCGTACGGCTGACTGCGGCTGCTGTTGGTATGGTTTAGCGTATTGTTTGACTTGACCGGAATTGACGACGCAATTACGGTTTGCTTTTGCGGGCTAGACTGCGCCTGAACTGCTTCCGTCAGACTTTCGAAGGGTGTCGGTACTCTACGGAAATACACACGTATAAGTCTTTGTCGATCTAGTACATTTACACGTCACCGTTTTATTGAAATGGGTAGTAGTACCGTAATTAACTAACAAAATAAAAGCAATCTAAACTGTTAGTTTCATGCATCACTCATCGAACTACTGTATGTTAAAATAATGAATCTACACAAAGTACTAAAACTAAACAATTAAAAGGGATATTAAATTATACTTACTGATTAGAACTTAAAAATACTAAAGAAATAGTTACCTACAAATAAAAAAAATGTCAAAAATATGTCGGTGCGCTGAGTAACAACTGTTGGAGCTAAGATAAATGCACGTCAGGCAAAGATTGAGAACAAGTGGAGAGCAAGTAGAGAGAAAGAAAAGTTGCATCGATGCAAGCGTAAATTTTATTACAGCAGAGCAGACTGAGAAACCGCAAATCATCACTCTTATATTTGGTTTTATCTCAAGTATCCGAAAAAAAACTTTACCAAAGTACCTAGTTTTGAGTCACATTTTTCAAATATCGATTTTTGTGAAACGTGAAAATATTAAAAGGAACTTGTTTCCGTTTCCGTTGCAGTAGTTTAAGAAAAAAGAAATCCTACAAGCTTTCTAGTGGGAATCCGTACGACGAAGACAGATTCA
This sequence comes from Sabethes cyaneus, assembly GCF_943734655.1. Classification (NCBI taxonomy): domain Eukaryota; kingdom Metazoa; phylum Arthropoda; class Insecta; order Diptera; family Culicidae; genus Sabethes; species Sabethes cyaneus. Next base: position 51,577,156 of record NC_071355.1, read on the forward strand.
GTAAAATGCATCTTTCACCATTTATATTCTATCACTAGATGCAATTCATTAATATCAACACACCACGCTATTACTAGAATGAGAGTTTGAAAACGTTGTAAATAGAATTTGGAATGGCTTCAGTTTTTATTGGATAGGATTTTGCAGGTAATTCGTATGGGATTTATGTTGAATTGGATTCGATTCGACTTTGCATTATATTTTGATAGGTTTTGGATCGGATGTGGATTCGGTTTGTATTCAATTGCGTTTAAATTGACTTCGGATAGAAATAGTTTCGGAATGGATAAGGCTTGTACTGTCGTGAATCGTATAATAGTCGCATTTTTTATGGAGTGTCGTATATAAATGAGACGGTTATGCGATTCACGGCAGTGTATAAATTGGATTGAGCTTGAATTGGATTTAGATCGAAGTTAAATGGCATTTGAATAAAATCTAGATTGAATTTGAATGGGTCCTAATCGGATTATTTGGATTGGATTTAAACTATATCAGGATTGGAAGAGTTTTGGAATAAAAGTTTTAGGGTTGGATTTGGATTAGACTAAATCTTGATTTGGATGATTGAAATTATTTCAAATAGATTTGAATATAGGATTTGAACAGAATTTAAATTAGATTAACCGTTATGTGTGCGACAGGGTACCCGGGTACCTTTTCAGTTTTAAAATAGTTATAACTCATTCAATTTAAAACATACGTCATTGAAATTTTGCGACATCGTAAAACTCGTTGATCTTAAGTAATTGAGGTTTTTTTGGTGCATATCCATGAAGGGGTTTAGCAATGAGAGTCACTTGAATTTTTTTAATACGTAGGAGGGCGACAAGGGTACCCGGGTACCCATGATTTGCTATCTTCATAACTTTAGTTATGTTGAACCGATTTGGATGAAACCAGTGGCATTTGATTCGTACATTTATCTAGTTTTGATTAGATAAAACAATTGGCCATCAAATGACAAGTAGTTCCCGGGAATCGGTAATTCCGGAGCAACATCCGGTAAAACGTGGGAAGCCGCATGTTTTGAAAGAATATTAGCTTTCAGTAAACCTATTAGCTTTGAACTTGACACTGTGGACCCTTTTTTCATCTAATTATATAAATTGGTGACTTTAGATCGCATTGGCCACTCCAGAATTTGGTTCCTGTAGGGATACAGATGGCGAGTTGGGTGCCTAATCCAATATTAGAATTGGTTTAGCGGATCTTTTAGATGTTTTGAACTGAAATGGTCAGTTTAGTACTGATTGATAATTTCGGAACTGGTTCCAAATGTATAACGGATGGTTCTACGTTTTGAACGGTTCTGATAATGCTAAGCATTATCTTGAATCCTGCGGTATCATCTGTGACCCCGTAGAAACCATTTTCGAAATAACCAATCAAAATACATCGAAATGTAAAAAATATCACCTACCGAACTAATTCCAAGAACTTTGATACCCATATTGCTAGGTTTTACCTCCAATCCTGGACTGGCCACCCATGACCCCACAGGAACCTACTCCGGAATGGCCAACCTGATTCATCTCATTATATGAAATAGTACATTGTATGAATTTTTAGAGTTTTTATATCCGCATGACTGATTTTCCTGCAATACAATCATTTCTCTTCCTCACAGCGGACACTCTGTCGGAATTCCGGATTTTCGGGCCCCGTATGTCTTTTAGTGGCCAAATAGCCAAATGATTCAAAACTAGATAAATAAACGAATCAAATGACACCTATTTCGTCGAAATCGGTTTAAAATTGTTGATGTTATAACAATATCAATTTTGGGTACCCGGGTACCCTTGTCGCCCTGCTAAAGGTGTTTTTTTTGTCGCACACATAACGGTTAAGATTGGGTTGGAATTTGATTGGATGAATTAGGATTATATTGTAAAGTGGGTTGGATTGTATTTAGATACGATTGGGACATGGTTTGGAATGGATTTAAATTATATTTTGATTGGACTAGAATTGATTCATTTTTTTTTTGATTGATTGATGTGTACACCTTGACTAGTGTCTGGATAGAATGAATTTGGATTAGAGTTAAATGTGGATTGAATATGTATATCCTATAGGATATTGTTTTTGAACTATAATAAATTAGTATGCGATTTGATTGGCATATGGATAGAAATTATAATGGATTTGGTTTAGATTAGGATGGGATTTCGATTTCGCATTTGGATTGAATTCAGATTAATAGATTTAAATTTGAATAGTTTTCCAACGGATATGGATTGAATCTAGATCAATTTGGAAGATTTGGAATATACAGTTTTGAATACGATGGATTTGAAATGAGCCTTTCAGCTTGCTTCTCAGGCGAGTAGCGATAGCATAGTTCATCTTCGCTTCCTGAAGTTATTCCCATTCGTAGCAATGATTTTTGTAGTGACATCCCTTGTCGTCGAGCCTTCCAGAGCGACACTCTTTCAAGCTGATCTTCGCTGCAGTTAACAACGTACGAAATAACCACCCCATGCACATATATTACCGAAACGTGCGAGGAATACGGACAAAGCTAGTCGAAATCTACCCAAACGATTTGGAAACACCGCACAATGGGCAAAAACCAGCTCGTAATCCCAAGAATTAGAAGCCGCTGGTTTGGAATCTTACACGATAGGTTTAATTAGATTTTACTACGTATTTAGGGGTGAATTGGGTAAAATGGACTATTCTTGCATTTCGCATAGTATGGAATGAATAAGATTTGTTTCTTCTGATGTTTTGACAACCTTTGAAAGCTATTTGAGTTCATTTCACTGGCGGCAAATAAGTCTTTGTACTGTTTAATTAGCTTTTATCATGATTTTTGGGGATAATAGAGCAAAATGGACCACTTTTCGAGGTCTGCACAGGTTGAAACCATCACCAATCGATTTTCTGCATTTGTTTTACATAGATATAGGTATCTTGTAAGATTCTAAACCAGCGGCTTCTAATTCTTGGGATTACGAGCTCGTTTTTGCCCATTGTGCACCGGGACGTACCAACCATGGTCCCTGTCCTGTCGCCCGCAGTTGAGCCATTCCTGCCAGCGTTCAGCAACTATTCTTGTGCGAATTTAGTGACCGGGAATTCGAAAACTTCTGGTCAGGCAAGCGCACTACCACCAATTTATATCCCACCATTGATTTGTCTCCCGTTTCTAAATTACTGTCAGCATGCGCGACGTTCAGTACGGCAAACTCCGCGGTTATTGCCAGAATGTAGGCGAAATGAACGCAAGTGTCTACGGCTCCAGTCCATATGAAATAATTGTTTTGGCCGAAACCTGGCTCCTCTTCGAATTAAATTATGGTGTCTTTTGCTGCAACCGGAGTGTGCACAACATTGGTAAATCAACGGGTGGCGATTTTTTAATAGCACTTTATCGCCAACTTAAAGCATCGGGTAAGGGACCGCGTGTTCTTAAGGCTCATATTGCATCGATTTCTGAGATTTCTTCGACTGCTTCCGTTCCTGACGATCTGCTCATTTTTGACTCACTTCAATCTTACGTGTATTGATTAGTGCGAACGCGGTAACCGCTACTTGTTCGTCAATCAGGATATTCTTCATCATCCACTGTTATTAGTTCCATTCATCCATCAAAATAACTGATGCGTCACTGTCCGTCTACTATAGTACAGTATTTCAAAGTATAAACCAGTATCAATTGGGAGTCAGCTTTGGATGAGAATGACGTAAATGAAGCTGCTTTGATCTTTGATCTTATTGATAGCCGCATAGCTCATCTACACAATTGTGTGGGCTAGTGCTTACAGGGACAAAGACTCAATCACTGTGAAACCTCTATCTGTTGGTCAACAAGCGCTATAAAAAGTTTAGTCGGCACTCGCACTGCTCCCGCAAATAATTAAACAACGTTCAGCATAGATAGAAACATCGTTCTAGAAATATGTAAGTGTTCAACGGAAATACGACAGTTCGACCATCAGCCATGCTCCTTGGAGACGACGCTACTACAAATTGGGATATGATCTGTCAACTGTACTCGCTTAATTTCTCCAGCATTAGGCAGCGTTCCCAATTTCGGTTATTCTCTCACTAATCTGACTATTGTAGACGTTATGATCAAGCTGACCGCTTTGAAGTTAAAAACTCAACCTCCAGTGAATCGGACGGTATACCTTCAAACTTTTTGATAAGCTGTATTGACGAAGGCAGGTAACCAAAACAGCTCCAATCCGACATTTATTTAGCTCATCGTTTAGCACAGATGTATTTCCTTCTGTCTGGAAATCCTCTTAATGCTTCCAGTACATAATAAAAGTAACAAAATAAACGTGGACAATTACAAAGACAACTCTGCTTTTATGTACATTATCGAAATTATTCGAGCTAGTTGTTATCGTGCCAATTTCTTCGTTTGTTCGGATTCATGACCAAGCGCTCAACGTCCACCAATCTACTAACACTCATTACGTTCTACGTAATGGATTGACAACCGTTCTAAGACAGACGTCATCTACACGAACCTCTCTGCTGCTTTGACAAGCTGAATCATCAAATTGCCGTCGCTAAACTGATCAAATTCAGCATTAATAGGCCGCTATGGTTTAAGTCGTAGCAGTCGAATAATCTCGTTTATGTAGGTATTCATCGACCGGTTCCTTTTGCCAGCTTTGCTTTTTCCGGAGTTTTACAAGGTAGCCATCTTGGACCATTGTCACGTCACGTTGACGTCAACATGAAACTTTTACTTGCTCGACCATAGCTGCATATGACCTGCCATACTAAATACCTTGGGACCTTGGCCTTTTTCTTTGTCTTCAAATGCTCTGCAACTGAAGGCAGGAAGCTGTTTAGTCTTCTAGGAGGACCGCTTCATCGTCCGTTATAACGTATGGAAACTTCATCAAATATTCGCGATAAAGCTCACGAGCGCATTTGGCCGTTGTATTCTGCGTATCATTACAACGTACGTACGTACGTACAGAAAGATCTGGTCTCCTTCATAATATTTATTTTACCTTCGCATCCACGTCGTTCCTCGGATCCGTTTTTGTTCCACTTTCCTTTTTCCTACTTAGCTGTTGTCAAACGAGTATCGGAAGCTTTCAAGACACTGTGAACAGTACTTGGAGGAAATCCAAGTCTTTTGGCCAGTTTTCTTATCGAGAGATCCCGATTTTCATTGCGACCGCACACGATTGTTTTTCGCACCTGCTCTTTTTTCGACGCCATTTCATGCTGAGCACTGGTAATATAAACAAATGTTATATTTTCAGGAAGATCAGACATACGTCCACCATTCTGCAAAATATTTCACTCATTGATGTTCTATTTCCGAAGCTGTTTGGAGGTGTCCAAATTTTGTTGCAAACATGCCTTAGAATGGGTTTAGATATAGTTCAAATAAGTATTGGATTGGATTTTGATTAAATTACCATTGGTTTTGGATTTGATTTGAATGAAATTCAGATTGGAATTGGATTTCAATTGAATTTAGAATTGATTTGGATTGGAATGAGTTGTAAATTGAACGGATTTCAATTGATCATTGAAGATATTTAGTTTTAAAGTGATAATAGCTCGTTTCTAGTGTACATTGAATCGTCCATATCATGTTCACAGATGATTATGGATTTGAAGTTGTTATTAATATTATTTAAAAAAAGGAAAGAGAAGACTTCTCATGTTTGAGCCACGCGGGCGAGAGAAGACATAAACAAACAAGAAATTGAATGATTAGATTAAACTGCTGAACAAAGGGTTTGGAGCAGAAACTGGACAGGCTTGGGTTTGTTTGTGTACTTTAGAACTCGTATACCATCGCTTTCTTGCGGAGGTGTACCTATATCGAGCACCACAGGACTACAGGATCTCCCTCTAGATCATTATCTAGAACCAATTCTGACTAGTTGGAGCTCTAAAATATTAGGTTCAATTCTTAATCAAGTCCAGATAATTTTCGGGTTGGAAACGTTTTGGACGAACCTTGGACACTTTCTGAAATTTTGATATTCGCTTGAAAGTTTGATATGTTTGATTAGAAGCCAGCTCGTTATTTGTTTTAACACCTGGCTACATTGTTATAACATAAATATCTTAATAGATAAACCGTCACGCTTAAACCGTTCTAGGGGTATAAGTTGGGACCATCATCATCATCATCATCATATAACTAACGCCAGAATCACGTTTTTATCACTCTAAAACCAGCTAGCTATCTTCACTGATTCATTGGATTTACCTTGGGTTTAGATAAAAAATTATTTTTACTATTTGAATTAATTAGGATTGAATCTGGGACTCATTTGGATTCGATGGGATTTGGATTGGAACAGGTTTGTGTTGTATTTTGAATTAGATGAATGTATATTAAATATGGATTAGATTTAAATGGTCTCCGGATTTTATTTAAATTTGGTTACAATTGGTTTTAAAGTGTACATGAATAGAACTGGAATTGAATACGATTTGGATTGGATCTAGAATTGGATTAATTTTTGAGTGGGATTAATCTGAATTAAATTTAAATGATTATTGGATTGGATTGATTCGCCATTTCGTTCATATTGGGATGAATTTGAATGGTTATAGGATTGAATTACAGTTTGATTTGGATTTGATTTAAATTGGATTGCATTTAGATTAGAATTAAATTGAATTGAATTGAATTTGGATTGGATTTAGATTATATAAGGTTATAATTGGATCTGGAGTTAGGGTCGTATTGGGCTTAGAACTGGATGCATTTTAATTGGATTTGATTTGGATTTATATCCGAATCAAATTGTATTTGGATTGGATTGAGTTTGAAATTGAATTGAGTTTGGATAAATTTGGATAGAATTTAAATTGTACTTGGACTAGATTTGGGATTGAATTTTAATTGATGTTCGGTAATTTGAAATGAATTCAGGTTGGTTTTGGATTATATTTGGATCGGATAAGATTTGTATAAGACAGAAATTCAGCCGTTACACAAGTGACTTCTCTCAGGATCCTTGAAACGTAGGAGCACCCCTTAGGAATATAATATTTGCATTTCCTGTGTCAGATAGTTGAACTACGTTCGATACATTAGTATCATTTGCACGAAAAATGCAGAGTAGAGAACTAAATCAAATGGTAACACTAAAACAGACTTTGCCGTCTCAAATTTTGCTTAACAAGGCCAGCAATTCTTAAGTCCCAATTAATTCTTGGTGTGATGATAATTACAAACACACTTTCATTTGAACTCGAAATGAATTTATCGAATGTCATTCGATACAGCCAGAATTCTACCTATCCACGTGCGTATAAGTTGGAAATTGATAATTGATTGGTACTTCATAACAAAGATTGAATCGAAATAATATAGGTAACGTATCGTTCACAAACGGAACTCGCAAATTGTCGTAGCGAATTTTTTTCAGCGGTGGTTGTTGGAGGTTTTGGGCGTTAGCGAAAGCTCAAGTTAATTTTGTTAGTGTTACAGAATAATCAACACTGTGAATGGTACCATTCGGCGAATGATTTGCAAAAACTATTAAACTGTGGCTCATCGAAAAGTCTGAGGTCATCTCAAAACGTAAATGCAAACGATTCACTCGCACAAGACGCATTAAATTCAAACCAAAATCAGTTGCAGCAAAGTTTAGTGGAGGAAAGATAAAAAAGAAGGGATCCTTTTATCATGCACATCGGGGAAACGATATAGAAACAAATTTGCCGTACCTATTTTGATCCGACGCCGATGAAGAAGGTCTCTGATTGCTGACGAAAGGCGGCGAGTTTCCAGAGGTATAGCCAGTGCAAAAACTGCTACCAGGTGTAGCTGAAACACTCCCGGAGGTAACCAGTTGCGGCACTGTTAGCTGAATATCGCAACTTATAGCAACATTACGGAACCAGTGTGCCATATCGGTGACGGTGTCTTGCTCTGCTCGCCGTAGAAAGGGATGTTTCAACAGATCTGGATACTTTGGTCGCGCCAAATAGTCCTTCTGTAGGCAGCACTGAATAAAGTCCCGAAATTCTGAACTGAAGGGTTGATCCTCAGGCAAACGGGGAGGTTGGGATGTAAGCACTTTGGTGAGAACTTCAAAATCTGTTTTGCAGTTAGGGTATGGAAATACGGCAGTGGCCAACTCGACCAGTGTGATGCCTAGTGACCAAACGTCGGCTCGAATGTCATACACAGATTTTGCAGGATCTATTCGTTCCGGCTAAAAGAAATTTTATTGTTGCCTAAGAGAGTACTAAGAAAATAAATAAACCATTTTACCGCCATATATGCCGCACACCCAGCTGATCTGGTTTTTGCATTCGAATCAACTAGTCGGCCGCTTATGCCGAAATCACAGAGCTTGATGTTGCCTTGTTCATCGATCAGTATGTTTGATGGTTTCACATCCCGATGGATCACACGATGTGTTTCTTTCAAGTATGCAAGTGCGTTAACCGTTGCCACAGTAACTTTACCTAGAATCTGTTCCGGGATTGGTTTTTTGTATTTCTTCTGCAGCTTATCGAAGCATGTAGTCATTAATTCCATGCAGATCCAAACGTCCGAATCCGTTATGAAGCAACCAAGGCATTTGACAATGTAGAGGCACTTTTCAGATTTCAGCACAACGTCTAGATCCATGATTATTCGTTTATTTTCCTCGTCGTTTCCGGTGCGACGCATTTGCTGCAAGAAAAATTACGATAACGGGCATCTATTGTATTAGGTTTAACAAAAAAAAAAACTCACCTTAACAGCGATTATTGCTCCACTTGGTTTGTGTCGCATCTTAACCACATGCCCGCTGGTTCCACTGCCCAGCTCACCTAGGTCTTGCATATCATTAAGGGTCGATTTGTAAATTTGATCATTAATCTTCAGCATGCCACTTTTATCGATTATCTTTTGAAACTTTTGCTCGGAATCACTTTTGCGGTTATTTGACGAGATCGGCAGAGACAGATCCAGGTTCACCCCTGAAAGGAAACGTTCTCGTTGTGAGTTCATAGCAAATCACCATCTTTGAAGTACGTAACAAGGTACTTCTTTAGCCAAGTCTATGTGAAGTTTGGAAGTTAGTTTATTTTCTATTTTTCGACAAAGCATTTCTGTTGAAGAACACCACTGAGTAGGTAGTTGTCAATTTTTAATTTCCGAAAACTAGTATTTTGGTATTTCCGCTTTAATCTAGCTGTACGTTAATAGTAACTAGGTATACAATGTGAGCATCATAAAAAACGTTAAGGTTTTTGAACAAAAATAACAAACACGAACAATAAAACCTGTCGCTAATCGTTCGATTTGAACAAAAGAGTGCATATTACTGAACGGAAATACTTACGTCCGCGATTGGAACCGATTCCTCCGCTTCCGCCTCGTTGAGCCCGGTCGAAGTTTAGAGTTGGAGGCGTTGGTGGTGTCCTTGGTTGTGGTTGTGGCTGCTGTACCTGTAGTTGGGCCTCTATCATGTTGATCCGATTGCCGATTGAACTTTGACCACTCGACATGATGTTCTCTTCCTAAAGGCCCGTTCGTTGCCTACACGGAAAATCCTGACACTTGAGCCTAGCTTACATGCACCCCAAGAACGACAGACCAACAGTACTGTTTCCTGATTTTTGCACAATTTGACAAACAGAAGACTTTAGGCATTCACTGGATGATGTCTGTATTGGTGGCGAAGGCCCACTGCAACACCGACCAAAACGGTGAGGCTCACCCTTTTCGATGTGCACCTCTTTTTCACTGCTGTCGCTAACAGTGTTGTTCCATTGCCGAACTATTTCTTTTGAGCGAAATATTCACTATCGGTGGCAAACTACAGCAACGATCCGGAAATGTTTCCTAGTTTTGCAACGGGATTGCCAGAGAAAACGCAGTGAAATATTCAATTCAATTTTTGCCTTCGACACTCGCACACCCCCGAATCGACAGCGATCGACACTTTTTCTAATGTTGAATGTTCTTTCTTTTACTCTGCGGCACGCACACCACTTTTAATGACGTTTTTATGTGAAATCGATGGCAGATCACAACCCAAAGCAAATGCGGGGTTCCATAGGCGAGAAAATATCCCTTTTTACGTGATGGTGTTCTACAGAAACAAGTGCGGCAAGATGAAATTTCCCTTATCGCATTTCGCTTATTGAGCTTGCTGACGTTTGCCGCACGCCCACATCGACGCGCGATATGTTGTTGCTGTTGATAGATTTTACATTGATTTTACACGTTTGTTTTTGTTTTCCCCCAGTTATACCCCGGTAAAAAACATACGTTTGAGTAAAACACGATAAGTTTGTGTAGCCTTTTGCACTGGGCTTAGCAAGTTCTATCGCTCAAATATGCGTCATTGATTAAGATCTGTTCACAAAAATTTATCATTGTGTTGCGACAGACGCTAAGAACACAATTGAAGATAGAATTATGAAAAGGGCGAATGTCGCAGGCGTAACAAATCCGAGTGAAGGTTGATTTTCTTATGCTGGTCCAGCAAAAAATAACTCTCACCCGTTTTGTTTACATTTGCGACATTCGCCCTTTTGTTAATTCTATCTCGAATTATAAATTTTTGTGGACATTTCTTTTGTCTTAAGCATAAAAACTGCTTTTGAAATCCCAGAAATCAATCATGAATCGGTTGCTAGCACCCCATCGACATCTAAAACGTCAGCGACAGCATTTCCGGGGCTCAAAATTTGACTGCGGGCCCAAATCAGACTGCTGGCAGTTGAGTGAAACGCAGTGCTGAATTGCTATCTCATTTTCGCACACACGAGATGTTGGCGGCGAGAACATGGTTGTCTGCCAGGGGCTTGGTTGCTAGCGTCACTATCTACACTCAAAATATTCTGCACATAACTAATGGTAAATTTCCATATGAAATTCCAGATGATTATTATGTGTCACATATAAGCACAATTCGCCCAGAAATACACATAATAATTATACGCATATGAATAGTACATGCAATTATACTCATAAAAAAATATACGCATATGAATAGTATGTGCAAAAGTTTCGCGTACACGGTAAAAAATTATCACGTTGAAGCGAAGTGATTTACCGTTGAATTCGCACTACTTGCCAAACATTACGATTCAAAATGAAAATTTATTGAAAATGAATCAACACAAAGTATGATGAAATCAACAGAAAATCACTTTAATTTCGAATGTGCTTTCTTTTGAACTCTTGAACTGTCAAATGGATAGAAAGGATTGTATGTTGATTTTTCGTAAAGCTGCTTTATTTATTACTCATCATAATTGAACAATTACATAATTACATAATTACATACATAATTACATACAAAACATAATACAAATAAAACCTCAATCGCTGATAGTAACCGGATTCCTGTGTTTAATACTCTGATGCCTAAATAAATTTGATCTCGGGTTGATTGCTGCTATCAATTCGGGGCCCGTGTGATCAATTCCGTAACCTGAAAACAGTTAGTAATTTATTAATTATGATCACAGGTATAATTTCGCCATACTTACACTCTAGAAGAGCAATAATTTAGAACGAAAACGTATTTTCTCCATTTGGGTTTCTAATTTTGCTTCCGATTGCTGCTTTCATGTTTCGCGATTTTTTGACATTTGTAAATTACGAAAAAAAATAATTGCAAATTCTATAGATATGCATTACAATTCGATGGTGATATCCAACGAATAGTTTTCAATAGCTAGTTTCTTGTTTAAAAATTTGAAAACTCTGCAAAATCAATACTAAATCACTTCGATTTGTAGTGCTGCACAATAAATGGATTTAAATGCAAGAACACTTAAAATCAGGGGCTTGCGATGGGTGCCATGTTTTTGTTGCCAACATCTCAGCACATTCCGACAAAGGTTGGCAGCAAATCTACCTGTCAGACGGGCGCTATTTCTTGCATTTTTTGAAATAGCGCCCTTCGTTAAGTGGACTGTCAAACACCGTTCGTTAAGATACGGATAGCACCCCGCTGCTTAAAATGGACGTGACGATTTTTTACCGTGTACCCATAAATTATAACTGTTTGGCATATAAAGTTCATTAACTGGGCACATTGCAAAAATCTATGTGTGGGACACATAGAAACTATACGAAAAGTTTTCTCAGTGTAGTTAAGCGTGAGGAAATTTTTTGTTAGAATGCATTTACGTCGCCGTATTAATCAGAAGAGAGGGACGCCAAAGAGAGGCTCTCAATGTTACTTAGCTCCTTTTGAAAAGATACGCGAGAGTTGTCTTTTACTGGACAAGCATAGGGAAAGAAACCCTCTCTCGGTTTGTTTACATTTTGTAGATTGGCCCTTTTAAAAAAGTTGGTCCTGAAATGTGCGCGAATTCTGAACCTTGTTCTGAACGTCCGGATTGTAAATAGAAAAATTGGAAAAATTAGATGGACCCCTGAATGATTTTTTGTACATTATTTTGGCCAACCCTTAAAAAAAATCCCTTTGTTTTTGTTTTCAAGAAGATGACGTTTTGAATCATTGATGATGATGATGATGATGTTTGTAATGGAACTGTCACTTTTTGTTTACATCACGCACGGTCGAAGGTTAATGGTCTACATGGTGGATAGGGTGTATGTAATATTGTACTGCGGGAGTCATTATTTTCAAAACGTAAAATTTAAAAGCTTTGCATCATATTTTAAAAAATAACACTATTTTTTAGCAACAGTTTGAGTGACGAAGTTTACAAGTTTAGTAAAGCGCGAATTAGCAATGGAACACGACTTGCAAGACGATTATATTGAAGAGGAAATGCTGCTGTTTGTCGATTTTGAAAAGTTTACGTCTCGAGACGAACTTATAGACCAGAACGTAAAGATAAAAGTCGTTGGAATAGAAACAGAAACCCCAATTATTCAAGTTAATAACGATCTCTACCAAGGTTCGTACGATTTTGCGCTGGGTACCAATGTGTTTCTAGAGGAAGACGCCGAAGCCAAAGCTAAAGCCGATCCTTTGTACAGCCCCGATCCTCCTAGAATATTCAAGTATTACGGACAAGGTAACAAAGTGCTGAAAATGCAACGAATATTTGTTACACCTAAAACGGAAGTTATCAATGTGAAACCTGAACCGGGCACCAGTCAAGAAGCGGAACAGTTGAGGGAGAGAGAGCGTTATCTGGTTACACGGACGTACGAAGAGGCGCTAAATCTACACCTTCCTGAGGGACAATACCCGCCGAGGCACATCGATCCGGAGAATAACGGCGAGAAAATTGTCCACCCGAAGACGACCTTGACGATGGCTAGTCGGAGTGACGATTATGGCGATGATGCCACCGATCCTGATTATGTTCCATAAGAGTAAAAAAATATTTCAAACTTAGGTTAGACGTAATTTAGATATTTACACGTATAAGTCCAAAATAGAAGTTTTGATAAAACCCTATGAGAATTGCATTCCGTTATTTTCTTATTTGTGCTAAACAGTGAACACAAAAGTTGGTTTTTAGTTTAAAATATAATTTGTAGAAAGTTTCTGTTACAAAGCCCGATTTGTCCGACGAGGTGTTTAAATTTGTCAAAATTTGAGAAAATAATTTTCAGAAGGGCGCGTAATCAACCCTTTTATATGTGAGAAACGCAGCTTCGCTCTATTATTTGGAACCAGACCTTCTGGTTTTATTCGATCTATTTGCAGCCTGGTTTTAATATTCAGGACAACTTCGGGTTTGCAATTAGGACCCTATTTTGTAAGTCACGTCGAGTGTCGCTTTGCTGACAGGTAAATTTTGCTATTTCATCCACTCTGTCGCTCTTAATCGAGTTTCAAAAATGTTTGAGGGGTGACTGAAGTTTTTGGAGCGTCTTAGTAGAATACGAAACCTGGAATTAAATAAAAATGTTTTCGAACTCGAAAACAGACACTGAGGAAGCCTCCAAGTTGTATCTGTCAAAAATAAATATACATAGTAGAATTAAATTGGATAAGTTTTCTTTGTATTTATTTTACTATCTGACCCGACAAACTTCGTATTGCCACAAATTAACCCTCTAATGGGTAAGACCGTCTCTAGACGGCCTTCACTTTTGGTGCTTCAGAGCCAAATACAAAATTGGTCTTGAATTGACAATATGAAAAATATGTTTAGAACATATTTCCTGACATTTTGATATTAATATCACAATATTTTGACCATGCGTTCAAAAGTTATCATCATTCAAAAACAAGAATTCCGAAAAATTCCGAAAAAAATTATGGTGCGAATATTTCCTTTTTTACTTTGAATCAAAAAGGGCATCTAGAGCAAAATGTTCGACTTGAATTTTTTTCTATGAGTAATTTACATGCAATTTTCCAATTTGGTGTTACATTTGAACTGGCAAAATATTTAGGTAGCGCGTTAGGCATGAAAAACGAAAAAGAGAAAAAGGACTGTTTCATACCTGGCGGTCTTCCAGATAAATATATTTCCATGAAAATCAACACTAGAGTTTCTTTTGAGTGTACTTTCATGATAAAGTAGTCATTTGCTTGATCGCATCGTTTTTACGATGTTGCCCGTTAGACGGTTAAATTGTGTTGTACATAAATCGTGAATCTCGGATAACTTTTGTCACAATCTCGAGTTTTGCAAGTTTCTGAGGAGCTCAACCTTAGATAATTCATTTCGGCAGTTACGTAACTATGAAAGCAAGGGTAGTTTAATATACAAATTTGGAATTTTTCCTCACAGTAAAGTGGGGGTTTGCTACAGTCGTTGCTCAGTCAGCTAAAATAAAGCGGATAGCACTTAAAGATTCGCCGTGATTGTATAACATTTTGCCGAACATCATTTCGCGAAAAAACTTACGCGAAATGTACCATTTCACGGAAAACTTTTTCGTGGAAAGTACCATTTCGCAGGTGTGATCCTCTCCTTACTCGCTATAGTTCGTGCTCGTTCGGACCCAACTAAAGGAAAGTAATAGAGGCCTTGGAAAACAATTAAATAACCCACTGAGGAGGTCCATTTGTATGGGAGCCCTCTTCTTGAAGGGAGAGGGGTCCTAATTCATCATAGAAAAAATTCTTGCCCCCGAAAATCCCCACATGCCAAATTTGGTTCCATTTGCATGCTTAGTTCTCGAGTTATGAGGAAATTTGTACACTGAAGTCGCTTTTTACGCGACTATTTTGAAATTTACGCGGTTTTTTACGCGAATTTCGGAGTTTACGCGGTTTTTTACGCGAATTTCGGGATTTACACGGTTTTTTACGCGAATTTCGGAATTTACGCGGGACGTATCCTTCGCGTAAAAAGCGACTTGAGTGTATTTCATTTGTATGGGAGCCCCCCCCCTCTTAAAAGGGGGAGGGGTCATAATTTACCATAGAAAAAATTTCTGTCCCTTAAAAGCCCCACATGCCAAATTTGGTTCCTTTTGCTTGATTAGTTTTCAAATTATGCAGAAATTTGTTTCATTTGTATGGGAGCCCCCCGCCCCCCTCTTAGGGGGGAGAGCGGTCTCTAACTAACATAAGAACCTTTGCTGGCTTGGCTTTATCAGTCTTGTTACCATCATCGGGCGCAGTCTGGCAACCAAGATATTGAAAGATTTCACCTGTTCCTCCTGAATATCGAATAAGTCAAAAATATATAGAATTACAAAAATAAATGATCAATTAGGCTGTGACTGTGAGCTCTTTCAATTTAAAAGAAATTGATTAAATCGATCTAGTGATTGTTGAGAAACATTGTCTGGTTTAATGTGGAACAGGCGCACATTCATAAAATCCAAATTTCAAAACTCTTTAGAATAAGTACAATTACAACGTTCATGGCAGCCTCACTTATTCTGAGTTAAGCACAGCCCGTGGCACAGCCCGACCAGACCGGGACTGCACATTCCATCACTGGGTAGATGATTAGTTTGTAGACAGCCAGCTCATTCTTCAAGTTCAGTTTGGATGCTCTGAACGTCATCGGGTATAAAGACCGGACGAGTAGGTATGTCTCAAAATTATCAACTAGTGTTGCATAAAGATGAGCTGTCTGTGGTCTGTCTAACCTGAGTCTGAGTTTAATTACCTCATCGGACCCACTGGATAAATCATCATATTTAGTAAGAGCAAATTTCGGCGATTTCAAATGGGGAATTTGTAATATTCCAAGCAAGAACAAGCCGGGTGCGTTGATTAAAATTTCCAGCTCTAGCGCAATTTAGTTCATAAGTTTTTTGACCATTATACGGTATACATCGAAAGATAACGTGTTCCCTCATTATCCTGTGAATGCCGAAGAGAGCCGCATTGGACTAGTGTTTCATTTAGTAGTGTCAGGACAGTTATGATGATGACTGGCTCCATCAATGTGTTGACTAGACCCCAACGGCCTCGATGACTTTTAGGTTGATCTAAGTTTATTTGTTTTCCTAGGTTTACTGACCTCTTTAACTTTCCTTCAGTTGGGTCCGAGCGAGTAAGAAGAGGATTACCCCTGCGAAATGGTACTTTCCACGAAAAAGTTTTCCGTGAAATGGTACAGTCCGCTTAAGGTTTTTCGCGAAATGGTATTAGGCGAAATATTGTACAATCACGGCGAATATGGCTATCCGCTTTCTGACTAAGCAATGAGAGGAGTTGTTTTCTACTTTACTGTGGGGAAAAATTCCAAATTTGTATATTAAACTACCCATTCCAGGTAAACAATAAGCATTGACATAAGCAGCAAATCAGCATGTCTGGCATTTTATACTGCACGTTGTTGTAGGTATATTAGCTTTTTGACTGCACAGGTGTTGTAAATTGGCATCCAAAATTCTATTCAAATTCTTCGTGTCGGTAATTAGCTGCAAATTAGCATTGTCAGCACTTTAAGAAGGTTAGCAGTGAAGTAGTTGTATATTTTGCCAAAATAGCAGTTAAGTAGCATTTAAGGCGATTTAAATACTTATTGGCTTGCATTTGATTAGCATTAGTGATGCTTATTGGTTACCTGGGATGCTTTCACAGTTACGTAACTGCCAAAATCATCGAAGGTTGAACTCCTCAGAAACTTGCAAAACTCGTCCTTCGAACCGTTTTATGACACGAGAAACCGTACAATTTGGGATTCTATACTTTTTACCGATGGCACAATGGGATAGATTCTTATTTTCGATATACTTGTGTAGAATTTTTTCGCGAACGAGCTGTTATTTCTACGTCATTGTTCAGATTTTTGCGCACTTGATGATAAGACTCACACAGTCACATAGTGTAAATAACGCACTTTGAATTTTCTTCATGCAAAATTTCAATCAATTTTACCCAACGGTTCAAAAGTTAGACCAATTTGAGTGTGTTGCAATTTTACCGTGGACACCCTTTACAGGCGCCAGCTTGAGTACCACTGAAGAGTGATCTCTTCGAAAATTCTTGGGACAGAGGAGATTGCCGCGTTAGAAAAATAAATATCCAGTCCAGAATGAAGTGGACTCCCGACCTTGAGATTCTAGACGGATAGTCCGGGGCTAAAAAGTTGTAGTGGTCGATCTCGAAGTTCTCTACCCAGGATTATTCCGTTATGGTTTCCACGCTACATGCCGAGCCACCAGAAAAGCCGTTGCCGTTGAGTCAGTTTGGCCAACTCAGATTGTAGAGAGATGGTTCCTTAGATTGTTCAGGACAGTAGGCCGTTATGATGGTGACGGGCACCCCAATGGTCTCGATGACTTTTAGGTTGAAGCTCAGCAACAGGTGGAGCTCAATGTGTTTGCTCCTCAGAGAGCAAGCTTTGCAATTAGCTATGGAGAGGGTACCTTTCCATGAACCGGCCAGAATTCTCTACGCATTGCAGTTAGATTGAGCACGACCAACGCTTTGCTGAAAATCGAAAACCTAACACTTGAAGAAAACCCAGAGAGCAAAATATAAACACGTCCGTACAGTGACAGTTATAAACACAGAATGCAATGAGAACCAATAGATGAAAGGAATGGTAGAAGAAAGTAATGAAATAAAAGGGTTTTATAATATCCCTAGGGCAAACGGCTGGATAATGCGGAATATAGACCCCATAGAGGTCGTTAGCCTCCTATCCAGCAACTCGTGGTACCAGCCGGAATACGACCAACCTTCGCGGAGATCGGGTAACCAACCCTGGTGGAAACTAAGGTCGTATACTAACCGGGAAAGAGGTATAGTGAGTCTCGGCACTATAAGAGGGCAGCCTCATCACGAGACTCGGTAGTGTTGCCCCAGTACGGCTACACACCTAAATTAAATTAAAACTAACAACATTCAAGTATATTCGGAGCGGAATATTCGGCATCGACCTAGGCGACGGAGCAAGGACGACGAATGGAGACCCGGTACTTGGAACTGCAGTTCGCTAAATTTCGCAGGTTGCGAGCGGGTGCTGATTGAACAGCTTGAACCCCGCAAACTCGGCATCGTAGCTCTGCAGGAAATCTGTCACAAAGGAGAGAAGGTATGGAAGATCCGTGGCGGAAAGGTTTGATGGGGAATGCCAACAAGCGGTGGAGGAGAAAAAAATGCTTGGAAAAATTATCTAAGTATTGCCACTAGAGCGAACCTGGCCAAATACCGACGAGCTAGGAACCAGTTGACCGGTACTGAGGAGAAAAAAGCACCAAAAGGAGGACAGAGATCGTGAAGAATTAGAGCAACTAATCCGAGCTAATGACACGCGCAAGTTTTATGAGAAGGTGAACCAAACTCGGAAGGGCTACGCACAGAAACCTGACACGTGTAGGGACGAGGGAGGGAATCTAATTACAAACGAGCGCGAGGTGGTCGACAGATGGAAGCAGTTCTTCGATGAACACTTCAATGACGAAGTCGCAGAAGGAGGCGGAACGGAAATTAACCTAGGAGCGCCCATGGAAGATAGTAATGTCCTAGCACCTGATCTCCAAGAAGTCAAACGAGAAATCGGGCTGCTGAAGACCAATAAAGCCGCTGGGAAGGACCGCCTACTGGCAGAGCTTTATAAGCACGGCGGAGAAACGCTAGCAAAGGGTCTACACTGGGTTGTTTCGAGGATTTGGGAGGAGGAAAAGCTACCGGAGGAATGGATGGAAGGAGTGGTTTGTCCCATCTACAAAAAAGGTGATCGGCTAGACTGCTGCAACTATCGTGGTATTACGCTGGTAAACGCCGCCTACAAGGTACTCTCCCAGATCCTGTTACGCTGGCTGTCACCGATAGCACAAGGTTTCGGAAGAAATTATCAGGCGGGTTTCATGGGGGCTCACGCAACCACGGAACAAATTTTTACTATCCAACAGATCTTGCAGAAATGTCAATGGTACAACGTGCCCACGCATCACATCTTTATTGATTTCAAAGCAGCATACGATACAGTCGATCGAGACAAGCTATGGCAGATAATGCACGAA
This sequence comes from Sabethes cyaneus, assembly GCF_943734655.1. Classification (NCBI taxonomy): domain Eukaryota; kingdom Metazoa; phylum Arthropoda; class Insecta; order Diptera; family Culicidae; genus Sabethes; species Sabethes cyaneus. The sequence continues at coordinate 51,596,438 of NC_071355.1, forward strand.
CGCGGTTTTCCGGACAAACTGACGCGACTAATCAGAGCTACATTGGATCGAGTGATGTGTTTCGTACGCATCTTTGGGACACTCTCGAGTCCCTTCGAGACGCGGCGATGGTTGAGACAAGGTGACGGTTTATCCTGCATGCTGTTCAACATCGCTCTTGAGGGGGTGATCCGACGAGCGGGCATCGAAACGAGAGGCACGATTTTTACCAAGGGTTGCCAACTTCTAGGCTTTGCAGATGACTTCGATATGCTGCGTACGATATTTGGTGGAGTACAAACTGAAAGCGGAGAGTGGCGGAGGCGTATGAACCACGAGCTACAGACACTGCTTGGGGAGACTCCCATCGTACATCTAGCGAAAGTTAGCAGGCTACGGCGGGCTGGACACGTCGTAAGGATGTCGGACGACAGTGCGACGAAAATAGTCCTCTTCAACAACCCCACCGGCACCAGGAACAGGGAGGCCCAACGTGCACGATGGCTCGACCAGGTCGAAAGCGATTTGCGACTTCTGAGACGACAAGGAAATTGGCGACGAGTGGCGCAAGACCGAGTTGAATGGAGACGAGTGCTTGAAACAGCACGAGCCACCCCGGGTCTATGCTGCTGAAGAAGAAGAAGAATATCCCTAGGGCCTAAGGCGGGCAAAATTATAATAATGTCGGGGGCAGGGCAAGACGTGTAGTGAAAAGAGTCTGAAATTAGTACGGAATGTTATTGAACCAGCACTTACTAGGTTTGTAGTTCGTTATTTTTTCCCAAACTAGGAAATCTGCGCGTGGAATTAAATTAGGGACTTGGATTTTTTTTGTTAGATTATAGTCACTTTAACAGCTTATGTCATTCGTGACTACTGCGGGGTTGGGATTTGAACCCGGGTCCTCGGCGTGAGAGGCGTGAATGCTGACCACTACACGCCGGGACTGACCCCATAGACTTGGACTTGCTGATGTCGTCGAGTAGTCGTTTATTTTAATATCTTCGGATAGAACCAATCTTTTAATATCAAAAGAATAATTTTTTATGAGAATATTTTGAATTATTGTAGTTTGTATTATTATTTAAATTGTCACATAAAACGGATGAGGTGCTGTTTAATACAAAACGTATACCATTTCATGTTTGGAATGAGATTTCGTTCGTTTCGGAAGTATTTTAAGAGTGAATGGCTTGGCCTGTTTTTTGTCATCTACCCATTGGTCCTCAAAGGAATGTGTGATAATAATCAGAATATAAACGATCCTCTAGCACAATTTACGAGGAAGCTTCTACATGTATATATTTAGACCAAGCAAGCTTTAGAGTTTGCTAAATTGTATATGTATATTTTGCTGCAATCAAATTTCAGCTGGAACACTCCACTTGCGTTACGTTAAATGTCGGTGGTTTTTCTTCCTGACAACTGAAAAACGTTTAAAATGAACTGAAACGATAAAAGAAACTGAAATGGGGTTTAAAAGAAACAGAAAGGCAAACGTAAACCCGTAAACAATTGAAATAAAACATTCCATTTGCAGGATTTTTACTTAAAATGCGTAAGACTTTTTCGATATTCCTTTATTGGGAGTTTGAATACAGTAAGTATATAATAAAAAGAGAGGAAACAGAAAGAAAGGTCTAACTTTATAATTACAAATTCTTATCGCGTTTCATTCTTCAGCTTGTTTAATCCTGGGCGAATGCAGTCGACGCGCGTGGGTATCGTTCGTTGGTTCGTTCGTTACTCCGCGTGCACATTTCAACTGTAGCTTACCATACCACATCCGCGTCCGACGGGTCCAACAAGCATCTCTCTTCCGTTTTTTGCGTTTTTTTATCAGCTTATGTGTGTACATAGTAGGGCATTTGCAGTTTTGCCTGACATCCTACACGCACAGATGTGTGGACAGCGAAAAATAGTTTTGTGGGTAGTTTTCTTGTTATCTTTTATCATATACATATACATGCTTGCGTACGTACGGTGAGCTCCAACAAGTTCACACACAGGAATACAGTGTACCGATTCATTCGTCACTCTGTCACTCACGTTTTTCTCTAGCTCACCTCAATTTATTATTAGCCAGTTTCCAATCGAAACGGATAATGCGATTGCCTTATTTGGCCACGGTTCTTGATTTGCCGTTAGATGACTATCTTTACTTTTTTTTACTTGCGTTTCTCGTTAAATTAATGCAATATACGGTTTACTCTAGTATAACACGATAAAATGAATAGAAAACGACGATACTTGTCTTGGTTATCAATGTATAATTTCGTTTCTTCGTGTTTTTGACGGCTGGGAATCGAGGGAATGGGAATTACTTTGCCTTCATTAGAGGCTGGAATTTTTTTTCGATATTTAGAATTGTTTTTCTTTTTACTCTTATCGATCTACTTGATAGATAGCTAAAATAGTAAGTCTGTATAAACTTTCGCTTAGTTTTGTAATGCTTTGTTTATATTATATTTATAAAGTTGTATCAATTTTACTTTTCTGTATATCATCACAATGAATAATATTCGTTTGAATGTTGGTTTTGCTTTATACTTAACGCTGGTTTGTTTCTGTTGTTCTCCTTTCCTTTTTAGTATCAAATCACTCCGATAGGCAGCACAAAAATTTTACAGTGTGTCATGAGGATTCTTTTTAGATGCAACTAATATTTTCTCTAGCGATTGATAATGTTTCTTTTTCTCATGGAATCTTAAAACGAATCTAAATACTGCACAAAATCTTCTTTTTTTTTGGAAAAATATACCTTGTTCGTTAAAAATAGGACTTCGAATCCCTTTTTACACCTTCATGTATGTAATTTTATATCATTTTGCGTAACCAACTGGAAATGTATCAATGAAATAGTCTGCTACATCAACACAGCGATAGCAAATGTGCGATAGCACAGTGTATACGTAATCTATCTAGAAGCTTTACCATAGTAATTTCATCGTGAAAGTTTGGAGGTTTGGGCAAGTTACACAAACAGTGCTATTTTTTTTAAATTACGCGTGTACTTACCGCCACACCAAAGGCTCGGTTCTAGAACAGTAAATCGGTGACACGTGTTCCCTGACTCCAGTTGACTGTTTGCTCGTCGGAAGCTGGTTTCAGATATTGTATGCTTTCGGGTTCACCCGGATCTCCGTTAACTAGCAGCAGTCCGTCAGTGCCATTGATCTGATGATGGAGTCGCTGCTGCTGCTGCTGCTGTTGCTGCTGGAGATGATGCAGACTGGTCCCATTGGAACCATGCTGACTGCCACCGTTACTCGGATGTATCAGATGTTGTTGATGATGGTGATGGTGCTGCTGCTGCTGCTGATGAGGGTGATACTCGTTGGCTGTTGTTGCATGACTGCTGCTGTTGCTGCTGGCAGTGCTACTACTGGCGGTGCTCGACGGCGATGGAGTCCGGGTCACACCCAGCTCGAAGTTTGTGTCTATGGCGGCCTTTACTGGGGTATAACTAGCAAAAGGAGCGGAGCCTAGAATTAATCGAGGTATAGAACTCAGAACTTTACTCGGGGTAATACGAACAGAAGAAAACTAAGATAAAAAGCGGCGTTTTTGGGATGAAATAATATGCGCAAAATTGTATTATAAAATCATGTTACATATAACGCGGAAGGATCAATCAATCGTTTTCAGCCTAAAACTTGTTTAAGATGACCTCAAAAAATACTGCTCAGATTGTGTTGTCAAATGATACATATTTTGAACAGGTTCTTAACGGATGTAGGCCTAAGATAGAAGTAGATCGAAGGAATTGGTCTCCATAAAAATCGTGATTGAGACTCTCTAAGCAACAGATTAACTGTGCATGCATCCATATTACTCACATTTCTTTAGCACAGCTGGAAAATAGCAAACGTATTTCGAAATTCAATATCTTAAAAATTTTGTTTTCACCTGCTTTAATATTTTTTTTACAAAAATGTATTCAGTGAATATTTCTTCAATTGATGCGTTGTTAGCACAACTTTGCCTGATAGAGCAATTCGACTGAACAAATCGTTCTACAGTTCCGTATTGTCGAGATTGAAAATAATAGGAATTTCGTAGATGGCACTTGAAAACAAACGGGCGTGTTTCTTACTCACAGAGTTGCATGATTTGTGTTTTTAGTTAATATTTTATCGTAATTTATTTAACAACCTACATATAAATATTCCAGCTCTTAACTTGTCTTTAAAACAATTTTCATAGACCATGATATAAAAACTTTAGTCATGGGAAAATAAAAAAAATACTTGGAGGCAAAGCGTTTTGTTTTCTATTTTAAATTATCAAACTCATTTAATGTTGAACGTTGAATAATTATATTTTGAAGAAGGACCAAGAATCTCTCGACATTTTGCTGAATTACGCCGTGCCTGGCCCATAATTTTTAAATATTTGTCAGAATTTTTCTTCACTCTTAACGTGTTAAATATCATTATTGTAGCTAAGCTTTACTGGATCAAATGTTGACTCGAATCATTACCTATCGCAAGCATGTGAAAATTTGCGCCCGATTGTCCTGCGTAATTAAGTCGAACTCGAAACCAATGTGGAAGATACAGCTGAACATCCAGCGGTTTGTCCTCCTTTTCTAGCAGCATAGAGCCGGGGTGAACAAAATATCTCCATCGTCTAGGGTTACTTGTCGCCAAGATACTTGAAGAGAACAAATTTTGCAGTGCAGTCGTCCGGCATCTTTGCGACGTGGCCGGCCCACCGTAGCATCCTGACTTTCGCCAGGTGTACGATGGGAACTTCTCCGGGTAGCAGTGTTCATACGTCTGCGCCACTTTCCGCTTTCCGTTTGCATTCCGCCAAAAATGCTGCGAAACCAGTTTTCGTTCAAATGCGGCAAGTGCAGGTATATTTTGTGTAAACAAAGTAACAGTTTCAAGCAGGGTTTCAACCGATCTTGTTTTTTACCACAGCCACACTACCGCGCATTTAGATTCACATCGTCCGTTTAGTGGTGAAATATGAACGCTATGCATAATACAATTAACAGTTCACGTCGTCATACCTCCGATTACGGGAGAACGAATGCGTTCTGATCTTGTTTGTTCGTTTCGATCAAGTTTCCGTTATCGTTTGAAGCGGCGCATGACTGCAAAACAGTCAAATGACTGGCAGTCACCACACTAACGAAAATTTTACTGTAGGTAGCCGATTTGTAGACGAAACGAGAAACGAAAAATACGTCACTTTATGCACCCAGTCAGTTTGCAGTATACACTCTTCAGTATGAACGCAAAGTGGGAGAACGAGTGTTGGCTTCTCTTGAAAGGCCACATGGATTATAGACGGCAGTCTTCGATGCGGCAGATTGAAAGCCATGGGAATAAACGTCCTTAAAAACAAAACTCTTCTTAATCGACAAACTTCGCAGTCGGTTATTAAAGTACTGGGAAATTACGGGACTAGTGCAAAGATCATATTGACTCTATAACAGCACCGCCCAGTCGAGATTCGAACATGCGACGTTCGACGTACCCCGGAGCTAACTAGGAGGTGTACCCCGGAGAAACAAGTGACAGATTGACTGGATTCAAAAAACAGTCAAATGATCGTTTTCGAAACGCAAGTTGAATGCAAACAGCGTATGCATTGACGCAGTCACAGTCAAGTTGCGATCTTTTTTCAAAGCCTGGTCTCAAGTCCACGAAGGCTTTGATCAACTAGGTCAGTTTATTCGGAAAACCGTTCTCGTGCATCTGCTCGACTGCATCGTATGTTGCTTTGAAATATACGAAAATATGATGACAAACCACATCCTACATTTACTGCTCCAGTAGTTTCGCCTCCTTCCGAATTCTGAAAACAATCCAGTAGAGTGCCGTTGAAAGTGGTTATCAGAGATAGACTGGGACACGGCGAGAGGTTTGAGCTACCGAAAAGAAATTTCACCGCGTGAGACAGGTTAACAGGATTCGCGTCCTTCAGGAGGGTTTAGGATTCCTTTACAAAGCACAATACTTACTAGAAGCTTTTATAAACCCACCAAGGGATCAGGAATCAGACCATACCAACTTCAGTTATGTACAATGATGGCGAGGAAACCCTGAGATACTATTCTCACAGTCACCTCACCTAAATTTTATAGGTGAGAGCACAATTTGCGATTCTGCGTCACTTATTGTTAGACTTCGCTCACCGGATAACCGTATAAATCAAATTCGGTCGGTAAGATGAGGCGAGAATGACTGTAAGAATAGGGCCCGTGAGAGAAGTGATGTGACTGTGAGAACAGAGCTCCTGATTGCCGAAAAATAAGAGCTAGCTAGATGTTGAACCCAACATTTCGATATACTTCTGAACGGTGAAGAACACAAAGTCGTCAACAGGGGATAGAGATTGAGACTATAGCAAACTTCGGAGAGGCGAAGAAAGCAGTGAAAGCTTATAAATGTTAAAGCACCTGCTTACTCTTTTGACAATCGGGAGCCAATGACTGAATTGTGCAATCCATCGTGTCATAGGGCTGGTATGATCTGTGGAGGAACCACCGGCGAACGGGTTTGAAGGTGTCATATGCATAATCTACAAGCAGGGCATTGTTGTTGTTGGCGAGTACCAATGTGGTAGATGAGAATTAAATTTGCAAATGAACCATTTATTTGTAGACTTTAGGGCTGCGTACGATTCAATAAACTGGTATGAGTTATGACGGATTATAATTGCACGGATTCCATATTTTGACGCAGCAACCAGCAAGTCAATATAAACTTTAGTCGTAATTATTCTTTTGATATGGGAACTTGGAGTCGCAGAGTTTGTGAGGCATTTTCGTAGCATTATGTTATAGTAGTAGATGTATGGTCCTCAAGATACAACGGAATGTTTTCTTCATTGCTCTTGATCACCATTTTCATCCGAAAAGCTCAAATTTACTCTAATCCGTGGGTACAAACTCCTAGTCATTCCAAAATTGCTTTTAGTATACTCCAATCATTTTATTTGATTTTGGATGTTAACGGGCGTTTTGATATCAAACAGATTTTAAACCAAGTTCATTCAGCCAACGTCGCACAGTACATCTACAGGCGTTTAGATCTACGGATACTATGATAATCCTTGATAAAAGCTTCGGATATTGTTTAATTGGACGAACAGCCCGAATATGATTACGATGAGTCACATATTGCATTGCATTCGCATTGTAGTGATGAACAGATGAACTTCGATGTTGCGCATTTCGGTTTTTCATAATATGTGCTGCATAACCTCAACCGGTAAAGCATACTCATTATAATATCCCGGTAAGAATTATCAATTTTTTCACATCAAGTGAAATTTGTTTAAACGACATTTTGTTCGGTTCGATTGCAAACTTGAAACGATGGGCACCTGTTTTGACGTTTAATTCTTAAATGTAACAGTGCTCCCAAACATAATCCGCAATCGAAGTGTCTTGTCGGCATCTGAAGCAGCAACTCGCCATTGCCATCTAAGGACTTTTCATCAACGCTCGTCAAATACAAAGCAGTTTTTCACTATCAGTTTTTCCTAATCTGAGTACCAATATGGATTTCATCCCACACTTCAGCGGTTCTAGAAATCAAAATTGTTCATAAAACACTCTTCAAGAGCGCGACAAACAGTAATTTTTCTTGAAACTATTTCCAAGTATCAATATATTGTTACCAATACCAATATTTTGTATATTGGTTAGAGAAGAATAAATGCGAGCATCCCATCTTGGGCTTGAAGTGAAATCTCAGATACAATCCTTTGTAGTACTATTTCAATGTTTTCACAAAAATTTTATATAGAGAATCGATACTCCCCTCGTCCTAGTTTTTTACATGAAGTAATATCCTTTGCCATCATAAATAACATAGGGTTTATTGGGTTTGACTGGGCAGGATATAAAGATGGCCAGCAATAACTTGAAAGATGTTCTTTACAATAGATGAAGGAAATGGAATATGAAAATAATAAAATTATAGGAATAAAAGGTATTACAGGACAAGGCGTCAAGCGGAAAGAGTGTAAAATTAGATAACAGCAAGGATTACATGAAATACACTTGTAAGGTTCTTAGTTCGCCGACCCGCAGGCTTAAACCGATTTAGAATTCGAGCGAAATGTAACTGGGTTTCATCTCAACGGACTCGTATGATTCGCTGATATTCAAACGATTGGATCATGCATGGCAGAGTTTTTGGATCTATAGGTTTTCCCAGGACTCTGTGGCTGTGGCTGTGTGGAAGCTGTGGCGAGGTATGTACATTGGGGGGCGTAAGCTGAGGGTGTCCTCAACTTCTAACAGATTGGTCCTGAAAACTTGCTCTTTTAGTAACCTTGAAAGTTCCATCTGATACAATATCTTTTTACGGATTTTTCCGATCTCTCCCAAAATCCTTTTATATGGGAGGTGAGGTAGAAAAGTGCATTTCACATTATTTGATGTTACGATCCCTTCCATCACCCTCTTCTGGTTTATAGATCACAAAAGATTCGCCCATTTAACATTTTTTTTGCCGGTGGATTAGACCACTTTGACGTTTCGCATCAACAAAACTCGTTCCGTGATTACTGTTTACGTCCAAAACGGCTTCATTCCTGACTGTGAAGTTGTTCAGGGCCAACATATAACGGTTTGTATTGTACGGTTTCCACGCCACAATAAACCAAAAGTTTTGAATTGAATCGTTAGTCGTAGAAATCGTAGGGAAACAAGAATCAAGCATTAAGGTGAAATTAGTCGTCATCAATTCTGCAAATTTTAAAAGCAGTTTTTTTGTTTGAAACAAAAGTTCTGTTCATGCAAATATATTCGCTGTGTTCAGATTGGCAAGAAGAATGCAGTGAATACATTTTTTTTAATACAGAATACCTGTTTTATGCCCAAAAACTGCTTCCGAAATTGGGCTTTCCGACGAAAAGTTAATGATTGCTAGTTCGTTAAAATATAAAAGAAGTTCTAACGAGTTGTCATAAATTCTGATCCACTCATTGGAATGCACATTTCTCCGGTCGAGTAGATCGAATAAAACGGAAAATTATATTTTAAATACAATAACGTACCAAATGTCTATTTTCCATGAAATAATAATAAAAGAACAATGAAAGATCTAGCTCTTAAATAGTTTGCTTTTTAATAGTTTGCTCTACTTGAATAATTTATCATTAACATTCCTATTTATTTTCAAACAACGCTAGGAGAGCCTACTTTTCTACAGATTGGGATTGCTACGGACAAAGCGTACTGTTGTCAAACGGATTGAATGACGGACAAATTAAGTGAGACGCAATGAGACAGGTAACCATTTAGGTCGAATCACACGATTGACTCGTTTTCAGCGCAGCCACCGTGCAGGGCCAGAAAGGTACGCGTAATCTCGCGTACTTTCTCCCCGGTAGAAACGACGACGATGTTACCCTTGCTGTGGCTGGGTACACCAGCAGCAGCGGCGACGGCGGTGTTAATAACCGGTGATCTCGACGACGAGTAGTAGCGTGGTCGATCTGCTGAACTTGCTGCTGTTGCCATCGGAGGTCTTCGACGCCGTCGTTGCCGCCTTTGTTCATTAGCACCTCCTCTGCAACCACCTTCGAGTGGTCCCCCAAAGGGGCTGCTGAACCTGACCACATTCCGGCGTAGCGGTGCGGTCGGTTTGTATGATTCTAATATGGTTATTGCATCGTGAGAAATGGATAAAGAGAAAAATGTCAATTATGTCGTTTGAAAACCCTCGATCCGAGAGGTGAAAATAAAGAAAGAACTGAGTTTTATGACCGCGGCCGTGCTGAAATGTCAATCTAAGCGCTTCTACTTACGGTTCGGGCGTTAAATGGAATTGTTTTGGAGAAAGAGTAATGACAATCTGTTAGCGGCTATTACGATGATGGCAACCAGAAGTGATTTTGTGTTCATTATAGGAATCGAGCTATAAGAATGCTTAACAGTTCAAGAAATAGCTAATTTTATAGAAATAAAATGTTTATTTCAATGCCACAGAGCCGTAGGAAATGCATCAGAGGACTGGCTACGCAACGGTATAGCAAGACGTGGTTTTGTCTACTTTCTTTTTCCTGTGGTCATGAAACGATTCACTGTTTTAGATCTGTTGCCAGACTGAACAATAAGTTCTGCGAAACCATTCGTAACAAAGTTGTAAAAACATGACTGACACTATGCGTTTACTTTTCAAAAGGTACGCCGATCGTTTCATTGAATCAATTGCAACGAATTGTCTATCGGTTTGATTTGGTTTATTCACTGACTCGGTGGGAAGGAAACGATTATGGGCACACAAACGAAAACATATACCTAGGTATTCAGTATGCAACTTTGCAATCAACCAAGCAGAGAATCATGCACTTCACAATACACATTGAACTGCGAGGGTGCGATTGAATGGTCGCTGGACTGTGAAATAAATTCGCTTGGAAGTTGTTCTGCGGGCCCCTTAAGTGGACCTAGTTTTATTGTCTTGTAAATGCATGTGTTAAGTAAAAACATTATTTCTGATTAATTTGCAATCAGTAAATTTTAAATATTCACATTTAAATTTAAATTTGAAAGAGAACACATTTTGATTTTCCTTCTAGTGAAAAAGAAATACTTTTTGACATTGGGCACCAAGCCGTAACTAATTTAATGTGCTTCAATTCAAACCGGTAAAACGAGACATTAACATGCAAGATATTGATTCGAAGTTCGCATGCACCTTATTGAAAACAGTCGTCTTTGGGGCACCAAACTTTTTTAACACGCAGTAGTCCCATTTTTTGCTTGTACTGATACAATGTAGCTTAAATTTTAATTAAATTTCAATGCACTTAAACATATTCTCATTTCTCAAATTCTCAAGTGTTTTTCATTTTTGTTTTCTAAAATTGTTTTCTATAGAAATTTACCACATGCTGAAGACGGCTGCAAGTTGTAGCTGAAATACGTGTTCATGACGACTGTTAAATTATAATAGAACTAAAAGGAATTAACTTCTAATTAGTTCGCGTTAATTCGTGAGTTCTACTAAGTCGCTCGAAAATAATTTTTAATTATTCCACTTACAAATATTTTTCGACTACGCTACTAGAATCAAGATCAACTTCAAATCGGGAATAAATTAAGGATAATTAAAAATACTAACATCATAATTTGAAACAAAAGGAAATTGTATCAAAACTTGTTCCAGTTGTGGTTCAGATATATTCCTTTTATTCCAACGCTGTCACATTATTTTAGTTTGATTTAAACTCTGGGCTTGGTTTTATCTTGCCTTTTGTTTTGACTTAATTCGATCTCAATTTTCTGTAACTGCTGCCTGTCGTTGTTCTTACTTCACCGTTTCAATTTGGTTCATATTTTTACAATATTTCAATAAAAACTTTTATTATTTTGCCTTCAGCAATAATTTTGTATGCATTCCGGCTTACATACAATGAAAATGAGGAGTTCCTCAAGGTAGCAACGTCGCACCATTGCTGTTCTTGCTGTATTGCGTTCTAAGGGTACTTAGGCTTGGCTTGGAATCCAAAAGCCTTTCAGGGGTTTGTAAATACAAAAAAAAAATTAGTCAATGCCATTGAACATGGTTTACAATAGTAGAGAATCTGCGAGTGAAACAGAAGTATGTGATTTGTTTGCGATACATTTTGCTTCTGTCTTTCAAACCGAAAAATCGCCGAGCTCGCCGCGTCTAATGTCTCGCTGGATTCTGTCAACTTGGATCACTTGAAATTTTGTCGGCCATGATTATCAAAAAAGTTAGAAAGTTCTTATGTTCCTGGACCGGATGGGATCCCTACTGTTGTTTTTTGTCGCTGTGCTAGTGCATTTGCTGATCCTTCATTCGAGTGAGCATTTTCCGCGAGCTGGAAGTTGTCATACATGTTTCCCGTGTACGAAAGTATTGATCGTCGTGACGTCAGGAATTACCGTGGGATTACCAGCCTTTCTGCCACCTCGAAACTGTACGAGATTATCCTCAGCGGCCGAACCTACAGGCCATGAAATCTTATAGCTTCTCTGATTAGCATGGTTTGGTTCCAGGTATCAGTATCTGTGGCTTGAGCAGCACGTTCCTTACAATCGTGTGGAAGATTTGTGCCTTCCAGGTAGGTGTGTAACTACGAACTTGTAGACTTCATTACCATTTGTTCGACGGGCGCAAGTTAATATTATCTATATGCTGATCTGAAGGCGGCTTTCGACAAAATTGACCATAAAGTATTACTCCGCAAAAATTGTTGAGAATAGGAGCATCGAGCAGACTGGTGTAAGGGAGCAATTCGGGACCACTTTTGTGGTACTCGCTTAGATAGATGCATATCTATGCTTGGTTACAGATGCCATTTGCAAATGTTGCTAAACGTGTTCGTCAATTGGTGTCAGCTGAACAAACTCGTTATTAGTATCGCAACATGGATCCGAAAATCTTTGATAATCATATCGACGGTACTATTATCAACCGTGTGGAAACGGATCTTGGTATTCTACTGGATCCTAAGCTAACTTTCCATGCGCACTACATGTCAATTATTTCCAAGGCAAACTGACGACTTAGCTTAATCTCCAACTTTACGGATCTACATTGCCTGAAGGCCATGTATTGTTCCCTCGTTAGACCGATCCTTGAAAACGCTTCCGTAATATGGATATGGAACGACGTTACATGGAACTTAAAGATCGAGCGTGTTCAAAAAAGATTCATATGGATAGCTCTCAGCTCAGGAATCTCTCGTGGCGTGGTCCTGCGCAGTCTTGAAACGCTTGCTTGGAGACGAAAGATGCAGCAAGCCACTTTTGTTGTTGAAGAACAAAAGCTGGCGACATGGATTGCCCACATGTTTTATTCTTGTTTGATTTCCGCACTTCAGGAAGAACCTCACGACAGTGATCATTATTACAGCTAGGATTTTATCGTACACGCTATGGATACAATTAGCCTATTGCTGCAAGGGTTCGCCTATTTACTTCTGTCGAATCCGTGTTCGAGTTTGGAATGTAACCTTAATGTCACGTTATCATTTAGTGGCAGTATACACTATTCATTAAGACGAAATAGTCAGATGAATTATTACAAATAAACAAATTCAACTATCTGCACAGCAATTCCCCCAGAATGCAAAATTGTGATAAGCTGATGACCTCAACCTTTATTTTATAGTTCGCTCAGTTGCTGATTGTATCGACATGATCTGTGATTCGTGTGTACAGCGTGTGCAGTAATAGTTGTCGGTGTTTTTGGACGTGTTTAATTAAAAATGGGTCAATCACAGATGTGTTTGCATATTTTTCGTTTAGACTGTATTCAATGTCAACACATCTTGGAAGTTGGTTTTGAATTTTAATTCGTTTAAGAGTTTAAGAGTGATCATAGACTCAAAAAAGGAACTTTTCCGAGGGATAAAGTCACTCGGAATAAACGAAAGATTCATCTTTCGTACTATCAAGTAATACAAGAAAACCCGTTCCTGGAAAATATTCCCCAAACCTAGCCATAAACGTACTGTAAGGACACCGGAAGCCATCTATCAAGTAAGAGAGCGAATTCGACGGAAACCAGATCGGCTGCACGGTTTAACTGAAAAGCAGAAGGTTGCGGGAGTCGAAAGATGTCGGCAGCTGCCCAAATTGCACGGTGACTATGAAATTCTGTTTTCGGACAGAATTCCTGCTACAGGATCACAGCTAACAAAATGATCAGATAAATGCAGCAGATCTTTCTGATATTCCTCGGAACAAACTGGGACAAATGGAACAAAAATGTACTATACTGCTTGCAACAAGATTCTGCACCGTTTCACCATGCGAAAGTTGCACAGGCTTGGTGTGGTAGGGGCAATTTTCAGGATGATATTTCTTCGAAAAAGTGACCTGCCACTCTGCAAGGGGTTACATGTTAGGCAAATTACTGGGGATGCTTTCAAGTAACGTTTAGAGAAGATTTGAGATTAAATGCATGCGTGCGTGCTAGTTGTAACACTTTGCAACAACGATTACGGCAGGTAATCAAAACAAAGGGAGAAAGATTTTAGTTGGACTAATTTAAGACAAATGTTATGGAAGTATTTTACACGAAATCACTCAGAATTAAACTTTATGCAAGCGTCTTATTTTTGTGACCATTTACTTTATTGACAGTTATTACTACTCATCCTGTATGCAACCGACTCAGCATCAACACTGTCAAATACATCGTAATCAGTTACAATCGAGAGAAACAGTTATTCAATGAACGCCAGAACGTATAACGGTCGTCAAGGATCTTGGTGTTCTGTAGAGTATTCTAAAGCCACTACAATTGTTTTTTATTAATAATATTTATGTGTCATTTTGTATGATTTGTACATCAATTTTGTTTTAGTTTCTGTGTGTGTGCATTTACAGTGCTGGCAACCTGCTTACTGACAAAATGGCGGTAGCAACCATGTAGAAAGAGCACTTCCAGATGTTGTTGAATGGAGAGGTAAATACGGAAATCAGCAGAAACAGAATAAGACTCGTGAGCGATGGATGGCCAAGCTGTGGACCAACCAACACAAGAAGAGTATAAGAAGGCAATCAGTGAGTTGTAAAACGATAAGGCTACTGGACTCTGGGTTTACCCTGCGTCAGCTACTAAACAAGTTTTGGGAGTACAACTTGCAGACTTATCATCTGTTTGTGGACTTTAAGGCGGCGTACGATTCAGTCAAACGAAATGAGCTGTGGCAGATAATGCTAGAACATGGTTTTCCGACGAAGCTAATTACGCTGATTCCTGCGACGCTGGATGAGTCAAAATCATGCGTCAGAATAGCGGGTAAGCCGCCGGACCATTTAAACGGGAAGCAGTGAGATTGGGACTTACTATTAATATTGCTAAATCAAAACACATGGTTGCTGATAGGGAACGTGAGAGTCCAAACGGTGTTGGTGGTGGAGTTGGATGGGGAACGATATGAATTAGTAGAGGAATTCTATACCTTGGTACGCTCGTAACATGTGACAACGATGTAAGCCGTGAAGTAAAACGACGAATTGCTGCCACGAATCGGGCTTTTTACGAATTACGTAACCAGCTTAAGTCCCGTAGTTCGCCAATTCGCACAAAACTGGTGCTCTACAGAACATTAATCCTGCCAGTGGCCCTGTACGGACATGAATCGTGAATGCTAAAGGAAACTGACCGACGAGTGCGTGAGGTTTTTGAACGTAAAATTCTGAGATTAATACTTACTGGCGAAATGGAAAATGGAGTGTGGCGCAGATGCATAATCCACGAGCTGTATCAAGTATACAGATACGCTGATATAGTGAAAATAGTATGTGACAGGCTGCGGTGGGCTGGGCACGTGGCCAAAATGTCCGACGAAAGAGTAGCCAAAACTATTTTCAGCTGAGATCCAGGAAGAGGCCGTAGACTTCGGGGCAGACCCCGCACTCAATGAATATGCGCTGTCTAGGATCGCACGATTAGCTGATGTTCGAGAGGATTGGAGAACGGCAGTTAAGGACCGACAGTTCTGGAGGATAGAGATTCGTCTGTGATTTGCTTTATCAAGATCGAAAGCGGAACCGGCTTTTTTGAAAATGTAAACAAATTTTCCTACCCTAGCAAGAGACCACTCTAGAAAGAGAATACCTGAAATTATTTTGATGGATTGCTGAGAAATCATTTTACAATTTCATAAAAAATTGTGATTATTGGGACGATTGTTGATCTATTGTGTCGATGAATTTTTGCTTTCTGGCAAACGACACAATGAGGCTCGAAGTATTTGCAAGCGCCCCACAACATGTGAAAGATTCTCACACATCCACATGGATTTGATCGGATCATTAGTCACTACCACCGTCTGATGAGATTGGATTGTTCTCCGGTGGTTGGTTCAATAGTTATGAATTTTTTTAAATCAGCGTTGTTCAAGGAAATCGAAAAATCTTGATTGGGGTTTTTTTTTTGGAAAAATTGGAACTGTGCCCATGTACAAAATTCCATGAATTTCTTAGTCCTTCCAACCAAGTTGGTTCGGTAAACCCCTAATTCGATGTGGACAACACAGAAGCTTCGGACCCCATTCTATCACACGTCAGTGAGAGTAATCGTATCACCTTTGAAACCACATAATCCCTCTCCTTTAGGTCTTTAGCCAGCGGCTATGCATCATAATAGCTGTGGTGGTCGAAATGCGAGCCCTTAGGAAATTGGTAACATGGTAACAAAACCACTCGCTACTGTTCGTACAGTAGCATAATAACACGGTTGATTGCCATTCGGATCGATTTCATAGCTGAATACAACGATAAGCCGGAACCGTTTAGTGGCACTCATTGAATGTGATAAAAAAAACGACGCCAATCGAAAGCGAAACGCCCGTTTATCGTGTGGCTTATTGGGTAAGCAACTGCTTTGATGTTGCTGACACATTTCTCGATTTGTTCGATAAACCAACCGACAATCAACTGAACGATTATTTGCCTTGTTTGTTCCGGTAAGCGGTCACACGCGGATATGGTGGAAAAGTTCATAAATTTCATTTCTCTGTCAATATAAAAAAATTGTTTGATATTAAAATTGTTGAGCTTTAGTTGATCTCCATGAAAGATTAAAATACTTATTTTTTTATTTAGAGAAAAAAAAGCTAGTACAAGAATTCAGTGAACAGGAAGCAAAAATGGCGCACCCCAGCATCTGAATAAACACGTTAATCGTGCAAAAGTTTTCGCCCCAAAGTTTTCCAGCTATTGCGGTGGTTCAGTCGAACTGAAACGAATTAGACAAAGTGAATCGGATTTACCGTGGATTTGCAAAACTTCCACGCTCGTTGTGTTTATCCGTCGTGCTTCGGAGCGTTTGCGTTTCATTTCGTGAATTAGGCTTTGGTTAATTAGAGTCGACAGACAATTTGCTTACATTTTCACCAGCACACCCAGACCCAACCCAGCATGCCGGAAAAAGCCCTCGTCGCATTCTGAGATAAAAACAAAGCCAAGCCAACACTTGTGTACTGAAAGTTATTCAATCACCATCAATCGAGTATTGGGTCGTTACCGTAACAGGACTTTCTGTCTAGACGAGCGGGTATTTGAAATATTTTTCACAAAGCTAGTGTTGATGCGGTACAATAAACATGGTGCTCGTTCGTTACTGTTGCTGCTGCTACACAGCACAGCACATGCTTGCCAATAGATGCAATATCAATTAGACTGTCTCCTCGTTTTCTTCGATTCTGTACACCACAAAAGTCCGTATCAAACACATGGCGCTCTGATATAAATGTTACGAGAATGAACAATGAAAAGCTGTGCAGCTGTGCGGTGGTTTTGGGTTGCATGACACAGCAGAGCAGGGAGTACCGACCGACGGGCGGGGAGGACGGAGTTGAGAAGATTGCAAAAAGCACAACATCCGCATTTGTGCAGTGCCCAGTGATGTGGACGGAAAAACTTTGAGTAAAATGTATCTCCATACTTGGCTGCACTCTGTGCAAACAATGCAATGATAGGACCTTGCTTGGTTCGTTTCGCTGTGACTCAAACTGGGCAGTACAGGTTCTGCCCGGCTGAAGCGCACACTGGACAAAGTGATTTGCGAGGAAATTTCCACTACCATAAAGTTGTACAACCGTTCATAATCTAATCCTGACTTGAGCAATTGGATGTTAGTGCAAACGATACGGCTCGCTACGGTCCAGTTGTTCACGCAAACGAAAACCCGAAAGCTGTTGTGTTTTTTTCGAGAAACAGCATGACTCTCGCCCACCGCCAGCCAACGGGTGTGTGCCAACGGGTTGTTATGGTTAACCTTTTGACCGGCGGCTGTTGTCGGTACTGAACCACTAACTTTCAACCAACTGCGTTGGAAGTAATACAATTAGTGCTAACGAAAGTGTGTGCACAGTTACAAGGATGATTAGAATGGGTTGAAAGTGGTCGCTTAACACGGACAATTAAAACTAATTAAATGTAAAAATCGTGCTAAACAAACATATTAAGAGTATCACTGCAAAACAATAAAACGAGACAGTCAAATGACATGGATACGAATTAGTTGCAGTTTCAAAAAGTTATTGCACCGTAGAGTAGCAAATCTCTACATCCAAATTGGGTAAAGAAGAATGCGTGTAAATTGATTAAATTTTCTATTAAAAAATCAAATCGGTAGACAGCATTCAAATTGCCGAACGTTTCGGTTAACTCTTGCCATCAGATTCTGTGTAGCCCCCACCCACCTTTTTCGCTGTAGATCGCCAATTTGCCTGAAACTGCTTTGCGCTTCCAATAGTTTTGTGGATTTTCTTCAGCCTCCCCTTAACGACGATCCAATATTTTTCGATTGGA
This sequence comes from Sabethes cyaneus, assembly GCF_943734655.1. NCBI lineage: Eukaryota > Metazoa > Arthropoda > Insecta > Diptera > Culicidae > Sabethes > Sabethes cyaneus. Next base: position 51,614,694 of record NC_071355.1, read on the forward strand.
CAGAACTTTAGCGTGCTGGGAGGGTTCTTCTTCTTCTTCTTGGACATCACCTGTTTGTTGGCGGCATACCACTCTATGAGCTTTGTACCATAATGGTAGGATGCCTACTAAAGCAGACCAAAACATCACGGAACAACAAAAAAAGGCAGCAGATGTTTTTCCAGACCCACGTTCGCGTAAATTTCCTGGTAGACGGCTCAGGATGCAATGAAAATGTCGCTTTTCAAACCACTCTGCAGTTCATTGGAACAGATAATCTGCCAAACCAGATATTTCTTAGCGAACTGTGACAATTTCATATGCTTGAAAAAGTCTGCCACCATTCCATTGCCGGTTGTCGTGTAAAACTCCTGCCTAACTTGTTTAAGCCCACCTTGATGTAGGTATCGGGTCCATCTCTAAGCAATCGAACTTTTTCAGCATCGACAGGCGCAGCGTCTAGAACCGTCTTTTGACCATCTTATTTTGTTTATCGTCACGATCAAGAGTTAGTACCTTGCGTTAGCTGTTCTCCAAATCTCCAAAAGCACCCCTCTCTCATCGAACACTAGTATCTTGTTTTTCCTCGTTGAGTGATTGGGTTGGGGAGCGTTGGGTGTTTTAAGATATTCCCATTTTTAGTTTCAAATTACTACGTTACCACCTACTATGGGGCGTTGTAACATATCAAGAAGGGCAAACCCCGCTTTTGCAGGCACTCGTCTTTGTAAATATGTCCGTTGACATTCCCTGATGTGATGAACGGCTGACTCATTTTGTCACATCCACAAATTGCTTGCCAGACAAAGCTTTTTTTATCGAATTTCGACAGCTTCTCCTTCCGTACGTTTACGGAAACTGCATACTTCGAGGCGGTAACATACTATTCATCCCAACTAACAATTTTAAAGCCGTTTGGTTTTATTTGAATTTTATAAAAATTTTACTGCGGTATGAATCGTTACCTCTGGGTTTATCATGGTGTTGCACGACAACAAGCTATAAAACTATAAAAAACTGTTAATAAAGCAAATTTATTGTAATGGCTTAAATTACCATGCTAAAACTGGTTAGCTGCGACACATCTCTTATAAATTTACTATAAGTGGGGCGTAGCAATACAATATGGTGCACCAATCAAAGTTGATCTTAATGCGGTTGCTTGTCAAACCGCAATAAAACCGCTAGTTTTATGGTGCTACTAACACCCTGTCCAAACAGATTTATTGCTGCTATCATGAAGAATGCTACAGTTCAACACTGGAATAAATTTTTTATGCGAGGGCATATTGTCGTTTTCTAAAATTCTGTTTTGGTCGCCAAACAACAATTCATCAAGCCAAAGCTGTGAGTTCTGCAGAATTTTGCTAGATTTGCTAGATTTTGCTAGAAACTAAGATTGATTAATCGACTATATTTATTAACCAGTTGTTTAAAAAGGTTTTTAAAAATTGCAAAATTCCAATTTGTACGATTAAATTGCTTTACAACTACGGAAACTGCTGAAAATTTAATTTAGGCGTGGTACACAAATTACGTAACGCAAAAATTCCGGTTTTTTGACCCCCTCCCTCCCCTATGTAACATTAGGTAACGCTTAGCATAACCCCCCATTAAATTACGTAACGTTAACCATACCCCACCCCCCCCCCCCGGAAGTTAACATTCAATAAAATCGGCTTGAACCGCATATTTTTTTTAAGTTTTAAGAAATTCAACCAAATTAGCAAGATTAGCAAATTAGCAAGCTTCATATTCAAAACAACAATCAGACATCGGCCCATGTTAAGCTGAAATGGTAAAAAAGCAAAGCCATGGGTATAAACGTCCTGTTGAGAACTTGACCCTTCTTTATCGACAGACTTCGCAGCCGGCTATTAGAGTACAGGACAATTACGATGCTAGTGCAACGATCCTACAGGCTCTATAACAGCACTTCCCAGCCGAGATTCGAACATACGGCGGCTTGTTGGGCCAGCATCGTACCCCGAAGCATACTGGGCTGCCTTAAATGGTCTTCAACCGTAATAACTGGAAATTTAGTAAGATCTTCATCAGCTACAAACCATAATTTTGTATCATAATTTTCATTAGTATAAACCGATTCACTGTTTTCCACCTCCAACAAGTCCTTTCCTTATTTGGCAACTGCCTTTTTGGTATTCATAAATTTGTTACGTAACTATTATCATGACTCCCCCTCCCCCCTATGTAACAACAAGTAACGCTAACTCGACCCCCCTCCCTCCCCTTTAAGCGTTACGTAATTTGTGTACGGAGCCTTATGGCGGATTTCACGCCAACTCGACCAAAGGTTGGCGCGATCCTCTCAGAATTCAATGATACTTTGTGTATGTGGAGTTTATGTAAATAAGCAACTTTGTATACTTAGTTTTTCCTTGCAAAGCCGAAAGAAACTCCATTAATTTTTACACTGAGAAAAAAGCGTGTTCAAAATTGAAAATCGATTTCCCAAAAAACGCCATCTTAGAAATTGGTGAAAATTTTTTTGTTATATGGCCTACAAATCTTCCATACACCGTAAGATGGTCAAGCTGAAGGGAAACAAGTTTTCCTAACAAAAACTTTTTCAAGTCCTTACCGGAAAAAAAGATATTTCAGTATTTACAAAATTATAGCACCTACAAAAAAATATGTATAAGTGATTTTTAGAAAATGTTTTGAATTTTAATGAAAACCTACCGAAAAAATAAAAATTATTTTCTGTAGGCCGGTAAGGACTTGAAAAAGTTTTTGTTTGGAAAACTTTTTTCCCTACAGTTTGACCATCTTGCAATGTATAGAAGATTAGTGGTAGGCCACATAATTATCTGTCTTCAAAAAAAAAATTTCAATTTCTGAGATGGCGTTTTTTGGGAAATGCTTTTTTTTCAGTGTAGGAAATAATTTTAATTTTTTGCAGTATTTTTTTTATGAAAATTCAGAACATTTTCTAAAAGTCACTCAAGAGGGGCTCTGTAGCCGCAAGGTTACCGAGTCTGCTTTGGCAAGCGAATGGTCGTGGGTTCGAATCTTAGTAGAATCAAGCCATTCGATGTTCAAAGTGACTTTTAGCATGGGTTTATTCTCAGGCCCCTCATTTACCCTTCCTTAATGCTGCATTCTATGTTATCCCGATAAGGCCTATTGACAGTGCGAAATGAGACTCTTATAGTTAAATGCACTGGTGTGCAGTGCCAGGGATGGCTATAATTGGGGACAGCGCTATCATGTGGAACATGGTGGGTGAAGTAGAGAAAGCATTGAAAGAAGGGTAAAACCCAATTACACACAAGCACGCATGAAATTCAATAAGCATATCGCTCACTCAATAGCGATTATAGCAAATAAATGCAGTGCAGGTCATACAGCAAACACCCGGGCGATATCACAATAGATCTAACTATACTGGTCGCAGTGATGAGTTCATACAAAAAAAAAAAAAAAAAAAGTCACTCAAACATCATTTTTTGTAGGTGCTATAACTTTGGAAATACTGAAATATCTTTTTTTCCCGGTAATGATTTAAAAAAGTTTTTGTTTGGAAAATTTTTTTCACTTCAGTTTGACCATCTGGAAGACTGGTAGGTCACATACAAATTTTCATCAATTTCTGAGATGGCGTTTTTTGGGAAATCGAATTCTAATTTTGAAAATGCTTTGTTTTCAGCGTAGAAATTAATTTTTAAATTTTTAAGTATTTTTCTATAAAAATTCAGAACATTTTCTAAAATCATTTTTGTGTAGGTCCTATAGTTTTAGAGTTATATTTTTTATTAAAAAAGGGAGACAAAAATTGCGCCCTGTCCAAAAGTAAGTCTAGACCAATTTTGGAATAACTAAGTATGCAAAGTTGCTTATTTACATGAACTCTTTACACACACAAAGTTTCATTGAATTCTGAGAGTGTGCTGCCAACTCCATAGACGAGTTGGTGTGAAATCCATGTTATATATTATTTCGGATATTTTATTATGGTCTATGTGAATCAACTCCCAGTTGGCTTCGAGGTTTGACGCTGGCCTAATAAGCCAGTCGTCGTACGTTCGAATCTCGGTCGGGAGAGGCTGTTAGATTCAATAGGATCGTAGCAACTGGCCCTGCAATTGTTCTGTACTCTAACAACTGGCTGCGAAGTCTGTCGTATAAAAACAGAAGGTCAAGTTTCGATAACGGAATGTAGCACCTAGGCTAAGTGAATCAAAATGATCAGAATGAACTGAAAGTAAACCTTTATCTTTTCTGCTCAGGACCATATATTTTCAAGTTGATAAAGCTGTCTCGGTGTTTTAGCAGGCTTCATGCCTTATAGCTTTGTCGAACAAAGCGAAATGCTTTATTAAATTATCGCGGCTGCCACCAAGCGGCGAAAAGCCTAATCCGTTTTATTGCCGCTTTCAGCAGAGCGAGATACACCTACTTAAGCTTATGGCCCGACTCTACAAGAGGTTATAGAAACCTTCTGAAGAATGAGCCTCTTGGTCGGATGAAAGTTTTATGACGGTCATCAAACGGTTCTAGTGGAACTCATAGTTTTATTAGCGGTTTTATGAAAGTGGTCATGAAAACCACTAGAGGAACGTAATAAAACTAAATTGCTGCTTGGGATGTCACGGTGGTGTCGACCTTGATGTAGGTTTCATTATTTATCACAATGGAGAAGGATTTTATGAGCCATTTCCTGCACAGCTTCCTTTCGCGAGTTTTAGCCACCGTGTTCTGTTTGTCATTCCGGTTCGATGTCTTTCGTCCCTTATACGCGTCCCTTATACGCGTGTAGTTCAGAATGAGCTTTGGTTTTTGCACAGTTTCGACTAGAATTTGTGGTGCCTCTTACAAGTGTCACTAGCTACCGGCCATTTTCCGGGGATCTGGAAGATCTCGCACGTCACTCCGATACATAAAAAAGGGGCTAAAGTTTTTGTGGAGTTCGTGGAGTTGCTATTCAATCGCCTATTCCAAAGCTTTTGGAGTCGTTTACGACAATGTGGGTAGCCGTGTCTCTTCTGCGCAACACGGATTCCTGAAGAGAAAATCAGTCATTACAAACCTTTGTGCATTCAGTTCTACAGTTACGGATTACATTTCAAAAGGTTTTCAAATGGATTTTATGTATACACAGATATGAGCAAAGCATTTGTTGTTGTAGACATTAATAGCATCCTGGAGGCGGTTTAAGATTTTGGCATTCGTGGCTCGCTGTACAACTGGGTAAAATCGTACCTCAAGTATAGACTACAATTTGTAAAAATCCGAGGCTACAAATCTCGTTCGTTTACTGTGCACCCAGGAGTGCCACAAGGTAGTCACTTAGGACCGTTGCATTCGTGTTTCTGATGAACAAATTGCCTGATGCTATCTCCCTTGCAACTATACTGGTTTATGCAGATGATGTGAAAATTTGGCCATCAAATCCATTGGTGATTGCATGAAATTGCAGCTTCATTTAGGTCATGTATGAAGGTACTGCGAAATCCGTGGATTGAAAGTAAGTACGAATAAGTGCTCAGTTATTACCTTTACTAGAAAAGGCAACCCTGTTATCTTTGATTATGCATACCGAGGATATGTTGTGCTGCGAGTTGAATATGTTCGTGACTTGGGGGTAACTTTCGACCGTTCGTTTTCCTTTAGAAGATTGATAATGTGATCAAAGAGAGTCTGACCCTTACGCAGTACTATCGATCTACAAAAGTAAAGCCGTGGGCTTAAACCGTCATTAGACATTACCCTTTCTTTATCGACAGATTTCACAGCTGGCTGATAGAGTACAGGAAAATTACGGGGCTAGTGTAATGGTCCTACTGACTCTATCTAGGAAGCATCGCCTAGCCGAGATTCGAACATACGACGACTGGCTTGTTAGACCAGTATCGTACCTCGAAGCCAACTGGGCGGTCGATCTACAAAGGGATCAGAAATAAAGCCGATTTTGCGACCGTTATTTGGCGCCCTCAGTACATAACGCACATCCATCGCATCGAAGGGATCCAGAAAAGGTTTGTAAGTTTCGCTCTTAGGAATCTTATATGGAATGGAGAACAACTACCACCGTACCACGATCTCTGTTCTCTGGTGGATATTGATACAGTCCACTCGAGGCATAAAACAGCCGATATCGTATTTTTTTGAACATCCTCTCAAAACGAACAAACAGCCAACCTCTGACCACGACCAGTCGGTTAATATTTAACGATAGTGCAGTCACACTGCGACAACGCAGGACTTTTGAGCCGCCTTTTCGGTCCAGAAATTATTCGCAGCACGAACCTACTTCTCGATTCATAGATGCCTTCAATGCATTGCAGTATATTATAACTATTGGCATGAGCTCGGATGTGATTAGACATAGACTTAGTTTATACTTCTGAGGACAATTACGTTAACGTCAATACTATTTATTTTATGACTTGTATTTTTTGTAACTTTTGTAACTTGTAGAATTATATTTATCATCATTATTACTTGTATAGATTTAAGAATGGGTAAAGGGCTTGAAGTCTATATTCGAAATACAAATACAGCACAAAACAAACAGAATCTTTCCCCTTTTTTGTGACATCCTGAATCGAAATGTTAGGTTTATACTTGAATTGATTATCTACCATACTGGCATTCTCTGGGTTTTGCCATCAAAAGAGTAAAATCAAGTTTTTTGCAGAAACCCCCATTAGCTTCATCTTTAATGCAGACGATTTACCGAATTTAGGAAGTTGAAAAGGTTAGTCTAACATAACTTTCCAAAATTTGAATTTATTTTAGAATATTTTCAAGATCCTAGAATTTATTTTGATTTTTCTATGTACAAATATCCAAATATCCTCTGGATGAAAAAGTGCATCTGAAAATTGTTTGATATGAACATATTTTGGATATCACCTATGATTCGGAACCATGCGATGTTTGAATTAGGAAAAGGTTCTAATCAGACTCCAACATGTTTTATGAAACTGACACAATACAGAGCTTAATATAGTTTGAGCTTTCGACTTATTTATAGTAAAATAATTGTACACCGAAGCAAATTGATAGAAAAATAGCATAAAAACATAGTAGCTATAAAAATGAAACAACAGTTTTAGCTGTGTACGATGATTGATCGATCTACTGCCGGGCTTCTTTACTGAACATGAAACAACAGAAAAGGGCTGAAAGTGATGATAGACACTGCACAGTGCACATGTAAGATGGCATACTGTCAGGACACTTACCCAGTGGCATCGACGAAAGCAGGTTGTTCTTGTGCGATAGTAAGCCATTATCCCCAAAGGAAATGCCACCTCCGCCACCACCTTCACCTCCTCCTCCGCCTCCGCCGCCTTCCGCTCCACTGCTGGCAGCAGGCTGACCGTTGCCAGCATCCGTCAGCCCTAGTCCGTTGGCACCGATGAGGGTTGAATCGCCTCCGAAACCGTTCGCCTCCAGCAGCGACGTTTCCGATGGATACTCAAAGGTCGAGGTTAGTGAGTCGTCAAATTGGATTTTGAACTGGAAAATCGAGGAAACCACGAGAAATATATGATTAGTATGCAATTTCTACGACAACAAAAGCATGCAACAACAAGCAAGTGATAATTAAGATAGTTTGCATCATTGCATATTAATTACCGCAATGTAGCCAGTATATAAGAGTGCTTTCTACGGGTCGCATTCACTCCCAACTAGATCAGACTAGATCAGTGATCAGCTTTAAAACTTAACAACACAATTTTCATGAAAAAATATCGCCAAATGTTGCGTCAGCAATATATCCTTCTAAGTCTGTGGGAGAGATCTAAGCTTGTCTAATACGTTGTGTAAATCAAAACAATCCATTATCGTTCATTTAAGATCTGAAATGACTCAGAAACATCACGTACAGCCCTGGTTGTCTAAGATATCAGCAAACATCACACATGATGACTGCAGGCAGGCAGAAGTCGGTCGGATTACTAACGGTTGATTTTAATAAATTGTCGAAAAAGAATTCAACTGAAGTTCAATAACGGTGATTGGTGAAAAAACCAAGACTATAGGACAATATGTAAAGATGATTGATGATGATCACTGCGAGCAAAGGCAGCGTGAAGGCCAAGAGTAGCGGTAAAACGCAAAACCTTGTTTTGTGCTGAGTCAATTTGGAAACCGCTGCTACTGCTGCAGGCTGTTTAAGTTCCTCTGCAGAGGCCGTGGTGGCACGCGACCGACCTGCCTTGCCTGCCTGCCTGCTACGTGTATGGTTCTCGTTCGTGCGGCAATGAAGTCTTTACAGTGTTTCACGCTGATAATGACCACTGCCATTACCATTTTTGCTGTGCAACGAGATTCTTGTTTTCCAGGTGAGTTAACCCGGCGAGGTTAGCTGGATCAGAAGAACCAATACCATGGTTTGGAAAACAACCGACATAATGAAACACAGAAGGAATAAGGAGGATAATTTATACATTCAACAGCAAAACAAGTAGTTTCCACCTAGCGAAACCGTTTATTAATTCTGATATTATTGGTATGGCCCCGGGGTGAGGCACGCAGGGGCAAGTGTCCCAACCTCTAATTAAAATTTGATGACATACATTTCAATTTCAGATGACATGAATCAGATGTAAGTATAGCAATTACATGAAAATACAGCAGTTTGTCCCTTGTTTGTTTCTATAATAATAGTTCTTGCTATCTCTCTTTCTTTTGGTTGAAAAATATTAACAATTGCCTAACTAGAAATTCGCGGTTGAAATGAGTTTGCCACAAAATCCGCAATGCGATTGTACAATATTGTCGTTGTCTTCGTAGTCGCCAGTATAGATCCGGGATGGCTCGTGCTGTTTCAGGCAGTCGTCTCCATTTAACTCGATCTTGGGCCACTTGTCGCCACTTTTCTACGCGTCTAAGAAGTTACAAATCGTTTTCGACTGGGGTTGGGGTTGTTGAAACCGTTGAAAATCGTTTTCGTCGCACTGTCGTCTGGCATCTTTGCGACGCGTCCGGCCCACCGTAGCCTACTGACTTTCGCGGTTGTACGATGGGAAGCTCTCCAAGTAGGGATTGTAGCTGGTGATTCAAACGCTTCGCCACTCTCCGCTTTCAGTTTATACTCAGTATGAAGGATAATTTGCCCTAGTTTTCTCGATATGAAGGGATGTAAAAGTTCATATCTTCGGATCCCGTTAGGAAAAAATCGATTTTTACCATTAAGCATTGGTATAATTTTGGTAAATTTTTCAATGTCGATAATGACGGTTTCCAAACACAGACATCATAACACATTACTTAGGAAATTTATACAAAGATCTCTGGTCTCAGCATTCGTAGTTATATGCTAAGCCTCGCACTCGTGTCACTAGGCATAAACGTTTCTGCTATGAGGCATCTTTCAAAACATTAAACAAAATACGCAACACTAAAAAAAATAAGTGGAAATTGTAGTTAAATTATGCAAATTTGAGGCCATTATTTAAAATAATTTAAATTGAACGTAGATAACCAGTAGAGAAAATTAATTATAATTATTATATTAATTATGTTTATGATCCCTTGACAAATTATTATTATGATATAAGTAAAGGAGAGCGACTATAGGAATAGAAATTATATGGAAATAGATAATACCTATTTCAGCATAAAAAATCGGATTAAAGCAAAGTTTATTCGAGATATTTTTTATAAAGTTCAGAGTTTTCTGATACAAAAGGATATTTAGAATTTTTAAAATATTTAAAAATGCGCGTGCACCAAATTTCATGAAATTCTCATGTTCCTGCAAATCCGTACGTTAGTTTTGAAAAATGCCCTATATACATTTTTAATGAAAAGTAAATTTAGATATAAGTTTTTTCGAGCTTGCAGTCGATACATTTCAAGGCAAACAACAGTGTGGTAATATTTTTCTGCACACCCACTTGCTGCTCGCTACTAACTAAGGTCAGACGCGTGAAAGCAACGTTCCGTAACAGTGCACTTTCTCGATTGCATATTGTCTTTCGCTCTACCCGTTTCCGGACCCAGTGACGCTTGCCGGGGAGGTTTCTCTTGTTAACATTCGCTGCAAATATGGCCGAGTTCTGTGTTAGTCACCGCCGCAACATCGCCGGACGGTTAAGCTGTGTACCGACACTGTTGTAGGAAATGGTCGTGTTGAAAGTATGAAATTTCACAAGCACTTTATTAAAAGATATTCTAAGGGAACGGCAAAATTGCTTCTCGCACAAGATGTGTTTTTCCCTTGGACCCCATTCCCTTCCAATTCAAATGAAGGGTTGATTATTTTTACAGAATTAGGTTCTATGAAATTACTTGAGATGCACTATAATTGGCTAAGCCGACTTCACCGCGCATATATCATAAATGACAGAAAACATAATATTGAACCGTGTAAAACATAGGCATAGACTGTACCCACAACCCTTGCAATTTAGTTCGTTTCCGAGTAATTTTGCATTAACATAAATGTTCTAAGCTCAGACCACATACTTGTTGCGGTTTCGATCAACTATTTCATGACTAGTTGAGAATGTCATTCAGCCATTGCAGACAATTGTTAATCTGCAGAATAATGTGGTCAGCGCAATTGAAAATCTTTCACTTCCTTAAGGAGATTGCAAGAACGCTGCAATAAATTTGTTTGTTTCACTACAGTGCGAAAAAATATTATATTTCTTGGAAAAAAATTATTTTCAGATCAGTAACCGAATCACATAAAGAGGCGAATAGTCAGTCGCTAAGCTATAGAACAAGAAAGCGGCGCACCGCGAACGCCGCCATCGAAGGGTAAAGCACAGTTTTTGCCGCTATGATGGTTTACTGCAAATCATTTTAATCAACAAGTAGGTAGGCAGGTACATATATCAGAAGGGTACCATAGTATCTTCTAATGCGGACGTTTTGTTTGTTTCATTGGCTGAATCATCCGGTCTGTCTGTCTGCTGCTGCTTGTCAGTTGATCTCTGTTGCATATACATATGTATACAGGCAGGCAGGCATACATTGATTGTGGACGAGTACGGCCTTGGCATACATAAGCAGGAAGCCGCAAAAACTGTCCGGCGGAGGTTCGCTTGCAAAGCTATGAACTCTGTTGCAGTTACTCTCCGTTGTGATGGAAGTTGATGTTTGATATATGACGCTATTAGAATTGCTTATTCAGTGTGTACTCTTATAATGACCTAGAAAAGAGATTAATTAATGCAAATGGTTTGCGTCTAGTTAATTAGAACATGGAAAGTGAGAAATGATTCATTTCTATTCGTGATTGAATATTGACTTTACAATTTTTAGTTGTCTTAGCTATAGCGTGGTGAATCCACTTGTTTATCGCTAATCGTAGCAATTATGTAGGTACCGTTCTGATTCAAACTTAGAACAGTCTCAAACTTTTAACACTTAGAATAAAATGCACACTAGTATTGCTAATATGATAACACATTATGCTTATTATATCTATCACCGGCTAGAGGACATTATTACGAACACGGTGGTATATAATAAGCATAATATTTTATCATATAAGCGATACTAACGAGAAAAAATAACAGAAAAAAGTACAGAAAAAATTGACAGCGTTACCAGTTGATCAGTTGCAGCAGCCATGGTGAAAACAGCCAAGAAACTACGCTCGATGTTTTGTTCGAACTGTCAGCGCCATTCCGGAGTGAAGAAGTTGGACATCGTGAGGCACTTTGTATTCCCCGGATATAACGGGTGGCAACTAAAATTTTGAAATTTATTTTTCAAGCTGTCAAAAAAGACAAAGATATTTGAAGAAGATCTGATTTACTAAAATTAAAGATACATTAACCATTGTAGAAAAAAAATTAGTGAACATTTGGAAACGGTCCGTAATCGGCTGTTCGGCGATGTTTCCGTTTGATGTCGGAACAAGAGCGTTGTACGGCCGTCATGTCAACTTTGCGAATGCATCTCTTGAATCTACAAATCAGCTGTTTGCAATTCGTAGTTCTCCAGTTAATTTTATACATCAAGGAGCTCAAAATCCTGAAGAAATCTTCGATTGAGCGACACTGAGGCAGATTTGTCGGGCTGTGATTTTTGGGTACAAATGGCATCGAATGAGAATTCAGGAACGATTATGCTTTTTTGGCGTAATGCGATGAAGCTTTATCCGGCCAAAACACGTACTGTCTATCTGCATGATGTTTTTGTAGAAATGGGATCAAAATTTTTTTCAAACATTTGTTCTGATACACATCTTGTTTGCTAACCAAATCAAAGGGCTCTTGAACCATGGCTTAGAAATACCTCTCTCGGAAATGGCAATGTACAACATCACTTTCGATTCAAACTTATGTTCAAATTTGTATTTTATGTTCGGAGATGCAGTAGAACTCTCCATGGAATAGTATCGATCATTTCTGGGAATGTGCGTCTTCGAAAGAGAGAAGTAACTTCTGTCGTCCAAAACAAAGCATTTTCCGAGAACAACTAGCGGCATTAGGATTTCAGTGTCGAAATCTGTCCCTCAGTGTATTGCGGGGCTCTTGTCTTTTTTCGGCTCTTTTCCGACTCTTTTCAATGTTTTGCAGATATACTGTTGGGAACAGTTGACCTTTTCTGCGGCATCCCGTTGGCGTTGGCGAGAACGAAGTCCTACCCTGCTTGCAAGTCGGATATAGTAAATAGTCCAAGTCACAACACTTTGATTTTAAAATTTTCCAGTGTATACTTTTTGTCGAGATGTTTGTGCAATTCGTAGAAGTGTACAACGCACTTGCGAAATTCTTCTTATTTTGACGTTATTTTGAGCAAAACTTGGCAAGCATAAACAAAACCAAAAATATTGACAGAAAGAGGAGAGAGAGCTAGCACATACACACTCTCATTTCTCTTCGAGTTCGTTTATTGTTGTGCATAAGGGCCTCGAAAAAATTCCAAAATTTTAGTTGCCACCCATTAGCCGATGTGGCATTTACAACAACTTCTCCTTGGAGAAAGGTGACAGCGTCGAACGGAAGACTGTGCAGCGCGACCGCAAGGTGCAGCAGAAGCGGAAGATCGAGAGCAAGGTGGCCTCAGCAACTAGCCAAACGGTGAAGAAGCACCTGGTCAAAATGGACATTTTATGCCGAAGTGTCAGTCGAGGCCAGCAATTGATTCGCAAAAGAGGATGTGGTTTTCTGGCCGGACTAGTGATCATTATACTAAGAGATCACTGGACGAGGTCACCGCCTGAAAAAGCTGAGGAACATACCGCTATTCATCTTTTCATCGGCATGGCTGAGGTTCTGGCCAATTAGCAGGGTGTCGAAGGCATTTTTCTAGTAGGCTTATTATTTATTTTTTTTTTATTTAAATTAACCCACCGCTCACCCCCACCACCAAAAAGCTCTTATTAGAGCCCCCTGGTGACGGGCACCAAGGTAATAGTAAACACAAGCAAAAGAGTAAAGACTTATCAAAATTACACTATTACCAAAACAAATTTCAAATATACATAAAGCAGTGAAACAATCAATAAGTAATACAATGAGTACCCAGTGGATTAGTAATCCTTTGAAGGGCCTCAACAAAGAGAAGTTGGCAGTAAAAATTAGATTTTTCAAACTAAACTATAAATTACTGGCATTTAAATAAGTGATAGCAAGATTATATAAACAGTTTATCGAAGTTGAAAACGGTTATAAAAACATATTTATTCTTTCCTTAAGAAATGTTTTTAATCTGAACTTGAAAGTGTTGTTATTTTGAATTGATTTAAGCTCGCTGGGAAGAGAATTGTACAATTGCGGTCCTTTAAACGTTATCCGCTTTTGACCTAGAGTAGTCAGAGCTCTAGTACGTAGCAAATGATTTGCTTGCCGGGTGTTTAGTGAATGATTTGTCATTGAGATTATAAGATTGTGATGCCTGTTGTTATCATGCAGAATGTTGTGAATAAACGTGTATGTTTGTAAATCGCATAATGCTCGAATTGGAAGAATGCTGTGGGACGTGTCCGAGTAAATAGTCTGAGTTGGGTGCAAGTGTGGTAGACCAAGGATAATTTTCATGCATCTGTTTTGCAGCACTTGTAATGGTTTTATTTTGGACTTGCAGGCATTTCCCCACACTATGTTTAAATATTGGAAGCTAGAGTGAATGCAAGCGTTATAGTAAGTTAATAGTGTTTTCCGATTTACAAATGGACTAAGCCGACGCATGTATCCACAAAGAACGGCGACTTTCTTTTTCAAAAACTTTATATGATTACTCCACGATAAAGTAGCATCAAGCACCACGCCTAAATATTTAAATTCCGCAGCTTCTTCTATGCTAAAGGACCCTAGTTTTGGATTGTTAAAGTTACTTATTTTTTCCTAGGTGAACGAAAAATCATAAATTTAGTTTTTGAAAGATTTAGGGAAAGCAAATTGATTGAAAAGTAATCATTAAGAATTTTCAGATCGTACTCCATTTCAGATACTGCAGTTACATGATTTTCACTGGAGTAAAATAACGCTGTGTCATCAGCAAAAAGCCTCGGTACACCCTTTACTCGAAGATTTGCGATATCGTTAACATATACCAGAAATAGGAATGGCCCTATATTACTACCCTGAGGGACACCATTTCCAACTAAACGAGATGAACTATTGACACCGTTAACAGTAACAAATTGTTTTCTGTCAGTTAGGTAACTTTTAATTAAATCATTTGCTACTCCTCTGATTCCATAGCATTCCAATTTTTTTATTAATATGTCATGATTCAGAGTATCGAAGGCCTTTTGCAAATCTAAGAAAAGAGCTGCTACCAGATTTTTAGCTTCAATTTCTTGAGTTAAGTTATCTATCAATTCAACAATTGCTGTAGTAGTACTACATCCACTTCTGAATCCGTATTGCATGCAATAGAAAATATTATTGTTTTCAAAAAAGCTTACTAACCGCGTGACTAAAAGTTTTTCAAAAATTTTATTGAAAACTGACAGTGTAGAAATTGGTCGATAATTACTTGGAGTACACAGGTCACCAGATTTAGGGATTGGAATAACTTTAGCTATTTTCAATATGCTGGGGTAAGTTCCTGAAGAAATTATAATATTAAACATTCCACAGAGAATTTTTGCGAACTGTAAAGGGTTGTTTTTAATTGCGTGAACTGGAATGTTATCCGGCCCACAGCTTTTTTTAACATTAAGACCATTAATAAGTAAAATTACCTCATTAACAGTCGCAGGTCGTAAGAATATTGAATTATTTACATGTCGAACGTTGCTGTACGGATTTAGATTAGATGGCTTGGGAATATCATCAGCTAACTTCTGTCCAATTGATGTGAAGTACCTATTAAAAATTTCACAGGTTTCAAGATCATTTTTTGCTCTCAAACCTTCGGATATTAACATTATATCTTATTTTTGCTTTGATCTTCCAAACAGTAAATTTATATTTTTCCACATTTTCGAGTGACTGGTAGCACTGAGAAGATTGTCATAATACCGTTTTTTGCAACTTTTTTTCACCTAATTCTACTTTCTTGCTGACATGTTTTAACATTTCTTTCAGGCGTAAGTCATTAGGGTTTCTTTTCACTTTTTTTAGGTAATTTTGTTTGATTCTAATTAGGAACCATAAATCATAAGACATCCACGGACAACGATCATCTTTCATAGGAATATGCTTTGTGAATCTTTTTGTATTATGTTCAAGAAGAGTATTATACTTTTCAATAATTTCTCGCAAAGATTGGTCTGCATCAATTATTGGGCCTATACCATTGATATACCTATTGAATTCATTGGACAGGTTGACACGATTGACAAGCGTTTTAACTACTAATAAAGGTTCTTTGTTTGAGACAAGATTTACTGTGGACACAATTTGGAAATGATCACTTACATCGGTAAAAATAGTATCATTACGTACACGCGAAGCATCTTCAATTTTACATACTAAATGATCCAGAATATTGTCACTGCTCGGGCGGGTAGTGAATGTATTAGCACATATCAGTCCATACGACTCAAGTAGCCTCTTATATGTGACCACAACGTTATTGCCAAGAGAATTCACTGGTATATTGACGTCTCCCGCAAGGAAAAACGAACGATTATTACAGACTGACTGAAACCAATTCTCTATTATATCGAAAAAGCTATGACAGTCGAATGAAGGAGGCCGATAAACTCCATGAATATCAAATAAGTGACTATTGATATTTAATTCAATCTGAATGTGATGTAATCCGTTTACCGTCTCATTGACTACAACTCTGTGTTTCAGATTTTTATTCACATAGACGGCCAAGCCACCATTGGAAGATTCTCTACAGGAAAAAGCTACAGTATATCCGGGGATGTTGTAGAGAAGAGTATGTATGACTTTAAATGTAAGTAGCGTACGGGAGGGTATTTCCAGCCTGCTTCTAAATTCGGCATACATTACCTTTTTTTGCTTCGCTTTTCCAAATAAAAACTTTGTCGCTATATAACAATACTGAAACGAATGTAGCACTCATAAGCTTTAATGTGTTATAAGGCCATTGCAAATTATTTTTAAAGCTTTTGTCACCCTCCCCCTTGGAAATTGGGTTGAAAAATCGGGGGGCAAAAAAATAATTTGTAGGATATGAGTTAATTTTTTTTTATAAAATCAATTGTCCGTGGGCTCTGTAGCCTAAAAAACTCGAAAAATGAGTGTACGAGTTGAGTTTACGCTTCTAGCACGAAATAGAAATGTGAAATCAAATAGTGGAATTTCCGAAAATCGGCCAAAAAAGTTTTCTTTCGTTTTTGTCTTTTTTTTCGTAGATTTTTGCATGAAAAATAATAACGTATATATTAAAAGCAAGAATAGATTTGGTTTTCTCGTTTAAACTTTAAGTAAAATTGCCTAAAATCCATATTTTTTTCCCTCGATTAAAAAATTCTCTTTGTTTTTTTTCGCCCCCCCCCCCCCCTGCAGTGGTCCAACACCTGAGGGACAAAAACCTTTTAAAATATTTGTAATGGTCTAATTATTTTCGTAAAAATGTAAGTAATTTGCTAAATTTTATTCAATAAACATCAAAACCACTGTTTTTCCACTGGCACGTAATCAGGCTGAAAAACCCAGCAGCAATCGAATACGCCTATCCGCACTTGATGATGGTTTGGAAAACACCCAATTACGATCACATTTACTTATTCTAGAAACTAAACAGCTGTGAATATGCTTTCACAGAGCAATTCTACTTCATTTTATCACGGAAGAACACAAAAATTCCCCTCTGATATGAAAATATAAATCAATTTTCATTCACTAGCAACTTGCAGCATTTTGCTTTTAATTTCAGCATATGGTGCTTCATTTACACTACTACCAAGATGTGATGCAATTGCGCCTGAAACTCTTCTATCGTGTTGATATTGCTAGTATTTGAGTGACAACCACTTGCTTCTGGCGCTAATGTATATGAACGATTCAATGATACACTAGCGCCAGCAGCAAGCTGTTGTCACTGCAAAACTAGTTATCTTCAATGAGCCGATATCTAGGCAATACCGTCACGTTATCCATCGGTCTCTCTTTTGATCTGTTTTTGAAAAACATCTAATCCCTGTGCAGGCTATTTCGGCCGGTCGGACTTAAAAACACAGGCACCACTATAGAAAATGGGCCCAATTTAGCCGCAGCAACTTCATCATTTCTCGCGACTATAACTCAAATTCAGTAGCGTTTCATTAAGACCAAAATACACGCCGATATTCAGTAAATATTATACTGATATAAAAATCTTGTCGCGAATGAATATAGTTCCAACGTAATTTCTGAATATTGTTTAGGCTACCGCTTAATGGGACAAAGTTTCCTCGTCTCAATAAAATTTTTTAATGTTTGATTACAGTAACTTTAACAGGGAGGGCCATTCATAACTTCTGCAGCACCTCGGCATGGGAAGCGTGGATTGACCCCCAGGCTCAAAATCAATGCGAAGCACAAAAAAAACATGGAATTTGTGTGTAAGAAGTGTGATTTCAAAATCATGGCGTTTCAATTGGTACAAAAAAGAAACAGCGTAAACTTGTCACTAGTTCTATTCATTGAATATTTGACCTTTCAAAGTTCTTTTTTAAATTAGTTTTCTCGATGCACTAACTGCGCAATAGCTAACGGGATAAGTTCAGAACAAAGGTGCCGCTCAATGAGCTTGTTATTTATTATTGTATAAATACTACAGTTTTTCATTTTTTCATTATCTTTGATCATTGACATTATAGAGACTATGATAAAGTGAATGTCGCGGCTGCCGTGAGCCACTTTACTATAACTAATCTTTTGCCGCACGTTATTAAGGGTGTCCTCAAACTGCCGAGAATATCAAGTTGCCTCATGCTATGACGAACCGACGGGTGAGGAAGTTGAAAAAAAGCAAAAAATTAAATTATAATAATCTTTAGCAAAGAAGAAGTTATAACTGCGTCAGTCCTGAGAGGTGATACACATTACATGGAAAGCGTAAAGGTATGCGTTATAGCGGTTGTCATTTTTGCGACGACGAAATGATGATACGACTTTCGTTCGCCGCCTATAATCCGCGGTCAAATAGGAGGGTTTAACCCTCTCGTGCTACAAGTTTTGTTAAATACATATCTTATTTTTTACTTCTTTTGGTTTGGGTGTTTGCCATTTATTTACAGATATTTCTCTGCCGTTTTTTGTTCTCGTGGTGAGTAAATATTTTGTCATAATTTTAGACGGGCTTCGGGCACTAACAGGGTTAGTGTTGGCGATTTTGTTGGACTTCCATGCCGCGTAGCGGCGCCATGCAGAGGGCGATGACATACGTCGAATATAATTTGCAACCGGTTTAATAAAAATGATGATTGCCTGGAACGGAAAACCAATTTGAAAGTACATACACACATATTTCGTAGGTGAGTTGGCTGGAAATGATAATTATTCGCAGCTTGACGTGCGAGTTTCGTTTGAGCCACTTGTGTGGAATTAAATTACAGTTGTGATTGTTCGTGACCAATTGCTGAATGATGGTCTTTTATCATGCTTGGTACCTACACAACATTGTGCAAGCAATTCGGTAATGCATAACTATGGTTTCTGGCTGCAATGAAGCGTACATCGATGGTAATTTAAAGATTTGATTTACTCGATTAGCAGTGTTACGCACTTAAAACGAACGTAGCCGTATAAAATCAAGGTATAACCATTTTGTCATAATAATGTGAATAGTGAAATTCCATAATTTACCACGAATATTTGGATATCTGGGTTTCTGTTCCTTAAGAATCTCAGAACTTTTTTGTGTTTACTTACAGTACTGAAATAATGCAGCTGTAGCCTTTGTGATTTAGTTACCTGGAACAAAAAAGAGTACTGGTTAGAATCACCTTTAGTAATAAAAAGTGGCGATTGTGCTGTGGTGGAAACTAAGCTTTAATTTGATATAGATAGACAAGAGTAAAAAAATTATTGAATGGAACAGTAAAAAATGGCTTCGAGAAGGGTCTTCAAAAGGGGCCGAAACGTCGGATAACAACAAAAAATCAGCTATTTACTTTGATAAAAATCTGAAACAGCCATAGTTTCAGTACAAATGGATTCACTTCAATGTTATTGCTTTATCCGTGTGCAACAAAAATCAGTAGAATGTCCGCTAACAGGACAAGATTTAGCTTGCCGATTCGTATACGATTACGTGAACTTCGCCGGGAGGAGATCCATTTTCAATGGATAAACGGGGGTCCTAGATACTTGTTTAACAGACATTAATTTCACGTCGAGTAAAAAATGCGCTCCAAACAGTCGTAACTGCTCGCGACTGAGGCACTTTTAAAAAAGAAATTTAGCACAAACAAATGCATGACAGCAGTGAACGAGAAAAAGATTGGCAAACTTGTTTATTCGAGAGTTTCTTTTCTCGCGATCGTTTATTGCTATGTTTGCGGACCCCCAGTTGAAGCTGATGGCGAGGAAAAAGACAAATAAACTAAATTTTGATCAATTGTTCATATTACATGAAATTAAAATTAACACCGTAATGTGATTACGGTAGAAAATTCGTTTAAAATTTTCTAAAAAACAAATATCAAAAGCACGTAGAAATTTACGAATAGTAAAAATCGCTCAAACCCCAAAAAGCAATTATTTACACTGAAAATTCATTTAAGTATTCTAATGAATTAATTTCAATGATACATATAAAATTATGGTTCGGATTATAAATAACAATAATTGTTCTAGCCCCCAAAAGTAATTATTTACACTGATACCAGCAAGCGACCGCCACGGCAAATCACGACCCACTGAAGAATTAAACCATTTCACACTTCCCCAACCCGGAGCTTGCTCCCAACTATCAGTAGAGTGGTACCAGTCAGTGGTAATTGCATTAGTTTTGGCGAGGCATTCATTGCGGACCGGATGGTTACAGTTACACTTTGCTGATTTGTTTTACTTGTACATACTTGTTATTGTTGTTGTTAGCACTCCTATCGTGAACTGCTTTCGGAGCAGCAGTTCGGAGCGCAGAGCAGAGCAGTTGAATCTGGGCCATCAATTATGGACTTTGCCGGACGCTGGACGCAGTGGTGGATCGACCGCACAAACATCGGGACTAGCGTAAATACACACCACAACGCAACGCACTGTTAGAATAGCCGACAGTAAAAACGTTGATCCAGTAGAGTGAAAATTTCACAGTGTAGAGCGCATTTTAGTTTGATATGAAAAGGTTAGATTTCAGACTGTAATTTATTTCACGGTTTGATGGAGGTGCTCAATTTAGGGTGGAAAATTTTCAAACAAAAATTTTCATTTCGGTTAGAATTGTGTAATAAACAATATTAAATTTTGATGAATAACAAAATGTGACGAAAATTTGGCATATTTTATTGTACAGTCATTATCGAAATACCACACCCAAAGGGATTATTTGAATAAAACATAATTTAGAATCAAAATTAAATTGCCCCTGTAAACAGTAATTTGCTTCTAATATTTACCAAATAGTATTGCATACGCCGGTTACTCAACTTTAGCACTATTTATTACCAATACATTACGCAAATACAGCAAATGCGCAGAGTCGTGCCAACCAGGCACACACAGTAGAGAATCCCTGCTACGAATCAAATAGCATAAAGTTGCAGATTTAGTTATCCACCAGGACACCAAACGTGGGCTGTGTGTGCAGGAGATTAATGGTACATTCGCGTTGGCGGATTGCAAACAGTTATCCTACCGCGTAGAGTTGATTTGTTTGAGTTGAGAGTCAGAATAATGTTACATATTTTCAAAATAACCAAAATCAATTGAAAAATAAGAAACTTGACTATTTACTATAACAATGCAATAAAGTTGCTTAAATAATAACAACATGCATTACCATTCTAGTGATAATAATCTAGAATATTTAAAGCATGTATATTCTACAGGGTGAGTAGCAATAACTGCCAGTAAAGTAAATGGTCACAACAATAAGTCGCCTGCATTAATTTTAATTTTAAGTGTATTTAGTGTAAAGTAAATCCATCCAACATTTATTTTAAATTAGTTCTATTCAAATCTTTTTTCCTTTGCTTAAATTACCAGTCACAAACGTTGTTGAAACGTGTTACAGCTGGCACGCGCGATATCCTGGGGCGTTTCATCCTATATCTACTCCAAACGTTGCTTGAAAGTATCCACAGTCAATCCTTTGGTACTCCCTAGTTTGCCTAGCATATAACGCCATACATAGAAATCGAGAGGATCCAAATCAGGCGAAGGGGCAGGCCACTCTTTCGAAGAAATAAAATTCAGAAAATTATTCATACACCAAACCTGTGCAGCTTTCGCCTAGTGAGACGGTGCAGAATCCTGTTGGAAGCAGTATGGTGTATTCTTGTAGTGTTTTCGACGATGTGAAGTAAATATTTCTTTAAAACATTATTGATGTAATATTTAGTGTTGCTTTTAACAGCAGGTTCAATGAACAGTTATAGAATCTTAAAATTTTCGGACAAACATCCCCATACCATCACTCTGGAAACATTCTGGAAGCTTTGAACAGCCAGTTTGTCCCGAGGAATATCAAAAAGCTGATATTGCTGCAAATACCGACCATTTTGTTGGTTGTGGTGATCCTGTAGCAGGTAAATTTTTTTGTCCGAAAACAGAATTTCATAATCACCGGCACGGTAGTAGTTTTCGACATCTTTCGACTTTTGCAACCGTCTGCTTTCCAGTTAAACCGTGCACCTGTTGTTTTTTGCACGGAATCAATCAAAGATCATCTCTTCATGGTTGACTGCGAAATTCCCATTTCATCGAATTCGCTCCCTTATTTACCCGTTTGATGGCTTCCAATGTCCTTACATTGCGCTTACGGTCAGGTTTGGAGAGTATTTACCAAGAACCGGCTTCCTTGTAACGCGTAATGGTACGAAAGATGAAGCTTTCGTTTATTCCGAGGAGTTTCAACTTCTTTAAAATATCACACGGTCGAAAATTATTCGAAAACAGACTCATCACAAGTTCCATTTGTACGTCCGTATGACCGAAATGCACATCTATATATAAAGGGTGTCCCACATCGAATTGCATCACGGAAAAACGCTGTAGAAAATTACCCAATAGATATTTTTAGTAGAAGTAGTTTAGAGTGTATATTTATCGCTGTCAGTTTTTCGAAAATTATAAAAAATGGCGTCGCCCGAAAAGCGACGTCGCGAATTGATTTTGCACAAGCACCTGGCAGATTCCTCAATTATCTTATCGGGACATCCGAAAAAACTTGGAATCGTGAACTCAACTGTGAGTCGGCAGCTTGCAGCACATGTTTGATGTTCCGTTGCAGCTTGGGTCATTCGTGCCTTCTGCGGGGTTGGGATTTGTACCCGGGTCTTCAGCATAAGGGGCGTTAAAACTAGTCATTACACCGAGATATTCCCATTTTTATCATTGTTTTGCGATCTTTTCATCGGCTTTTCTGTTTCATTTATTTAAATAGTCTTTTAATCATTTTCTGTTGTTTTTTTTGAATTTTTGTTACTTCTTTGGTGTTTTTTCGGTATCTATTTTTAGTATTTGTCGTCTTTTTTTTCATCGTCTCTTTGCCTACTTGCCAGAACTTTTCGTAATCTTTTCTTCGTCTTTTCACTGTCCTTTCGCCGCCTCTAAGTCGTCCTTTTGTCGTCTATTTGTTGCTTTTTCGTCGTTCTTGTGTCGTCATTTCCTTTATATCTCTTAGACGCGCTATTACCGTCTCTATGTCATCTCTGTTTTCTTCGTATTCGTCGTCTTTTGTCATCTTTTCATAATCTTTTAGATACCAAGCGGGAAATCGGGCCTACTTTTCTCTTCGTAAAACGCTACGATCAGGAAGCGTACGCCGCCGCACGAAGTTAACCATGTACAAAACTCTTATTATTCTTTATGGACTTGAAGCCGTGACGCTGTTCAGGGAGGACATACGCGCCCTTGCCGTGTTTGAGCGGAAAGTGCAGCGGACGATATTTGGCGGAGTACAAACTGAAAGCGGAGAGTGGCCGAGGCGTATAAATCACGAGCTACATGCACTGCTTAGGGAGACTCCCATCGTACATCTAGCGAAAGTTAGCAGGCCACGGTGGGCCGGACACGTCGTAAGGATGCCGGACGACAGTGCGACGAAAATAGTCCTCTTCAACAACCCCACCGGCACCAGGAACAGGGGGGCCCAACGTGCACGATGGCTCGACCAGGTCGAAAGCGATTTGCGACTTCTGAGACGACTAGGAAATTGGAGACGAGTGGCCCAAGACCGAGTTGAATGGAGAAGAGTGCTTGATACAGCATGAGCCACCCCGGCTCTATGCTGCTGAAGAAGAAGAAAACCTTTTCATAGCACTTTTGTCGTTTTTAACGTCTGTTTTTGGCATTTTCAGTAGTTTTTCTGCAGCTTTTACCGTTTTTGTCGTTTTTCTATAGCTTTGCAATTTGCAAACTACGGCACTGCCGCTGGCTATGTAATCCGTTCCGCAGAAAACCCGATTCGCGTCGTTTACGCCATACGTCGTTTTATTTCGCGGCTTACATTGTTGTCACATGTCACGAGCCTATCAACGCATATCAAACTATTTTATATGATCGGTGTTAAGTCAGACCGAACCAAGTGACAAAAATCTGATTTCGAGAAAAACGAAGTCAAAGTTTGCTGCTGCTGTGTAGTTCAAAGCTAGCAAACGCTCGAAATCATTTCATATCTCTGGCAACATTTGTATGATCTGATTAGAGCAAAATGTAGCTTACGAAATTCTTAATCGTTTGCTGTCATTAACTTATTTTTTAAAATTTTGCGACTCGGTCCCGTCTGATTTAACACCGACCATATGGTCTCCCATCCAGCTGCACCTCGGGACCAACATCATTTGACTCCCACAATTTCTGTCAGTAACCATGTACTTCGTTTTGACGGTGTTAATGGTAAGTCCCAATCCCAATCTCGCTGCTTGTTGGCAATGTTGATCCAACGTCAAAAAAGCGTCTGAGGCCTCAACCGCTATTCTGACGCGTGATTTGGCCCATCCAGCGTCGCACTAATGAGCTAAACTAGTTTCGTCAGAAAACCATATTTTAGCATTATCTGTCATATCTCATTTGATTTGACTGAATCGTACGCCGCCTTAAGGTCCACAAACAAACAGATGATGAGTTTGCATGTTGTACTCCCGGAACTTATCAACTGATGCAGGATATACATCTGGCTTATTCTATTGGAGTCTTCCTGACGAAAACCAGCTGGGTAGTGGCCGACGAAGGACACAGTGATCTACAAAACTGGATACAAGAGAGCATCTTATAGGCAGAATTGAAATTACGCAGCTGACTTTATTTCTAAAATTCGTCGTACCGTTTTAAAATCTATCCATCAAAATTTGTCATCGTTCGAACTAAAAATCACAACAATGTTTACGAAGTTAACGCGCATGTATTTGTGTAAGACGGCATGACAAATGTTATTCTGCAAAATTTCTGCAGGTCAGGCAAGTTTTCCTGGCTTTACAATAACGACAATGCCTTGCGTGAGTTATTTTCATTTATGTATGACGGAAATTAAAACGATTAGTCGACATTGTCTTCTTCGTCGCACGAAAAAAACGTAGGAAATTTGGCTGGTAGGACTTCTTTAATGATAAAAAGCATTTAAATAGATTTCAGCTCACTTTGATTGATCGCGTATGATATTAGGGAAGGACTAGTTTTGCATTGTGTCATAAAAATGCTGATATTTTTAAAAATTTGTGTTGGATAGGACGGGAATAGGCAATTACGACGATGTAGCAACATACTCTATTTAATACTTCTCGCTACAAAACAAAAACGAATCGCAACTTCCATCAGTAACACTATTACGAAGGCCAATAGACATAGTTTAATAGAAAATATTATACCAAGTATTTAAGCTTTGTGCGTTGATGAAATAGCATTTCAAAGTTAAAGATTTGTTCGGTTTTGTGGGGTAATTCTGACCTGTTTCGGGTTGAATATTTAGATGGCGATATTTAAGTTTTAGCGATGCCATGATATTGAACCGATTGTCCTGAATAACCAATTTAACTGAAACTTCAAAGGAAGCTTATTGAGCTGACCCAGACTCGAAATATTAATGAGCCTCAACAAGGTTTTTCTCGCCGTAATTGTGCAGCCTATCAGTAGTAACTGATAACTCATCCTAATTATGTTTCACTCTTTACAATGCATCGCTTCTCTGACTTTTTATATTTCATTAGCCGCGACTGCAACTTTCGATAAAAGTCTGATGTAATGCCGAAATGCCGTTAAACAACAGCAGCGCCAGCGCCAAACCACAAACTAGCGAGACGCTTCGAGACGTTCGAATTCGTGCGGAGCGCTTCCTTCAATCGCGCACGACGACGGGTCTGCACCGCGGCGGGCCGACGATGGCGTTTCATGTTATTACAGTTTGGAAATTTTCCTGTGTTGCAAAAATTTAATCTTTGTTTGCCGATTCCGCATGCATACAACAAACAAATGCGCCGCGCCATCGACTATAGTGTTTTTTTCCTTGCACGGTTTCCAGCTGCTTTTATGCGGCCAGACAGTGAGTGAGAGCGGGTGAAATTGTTTTCGCGTAACAGCTGGAATTAAACGCGATCCGAATCGCTCGGTTGAGGCAGCACCATCGCATCATCGGCTCGAGATAAATCAAGCCGAAATTGGCGGTGTGTTCCCCACACACGTCCACGGGTCCATCACGGCCGTTCGACATAGTTTTCGGAAATGTCATATACATTAGAAACTGCAATTTGTATTAATTGTGCATTTCGGGCTCACTGCAGGCGTCGCTCGCGTCGCCGCCAGTGTACAATGTGTGCTGTCCTCTCACTGCCTGTGTCCATTTTTCTGTGAAACTATTGAGTTATAATTTTGCGATCGAGGATGGGATTAATTGTCTAAATGAATCCAGTAGTGTGTTATGAAGTTGCTGATGAATTATGAGGTAACTATGCAGTTTGGCGAGGATTAGTATCAGGGTAACGTAACAACGAATTTACTGTTTCGTTAGAAAACATTGCGTGTTAAAGTTTGCAGTTGTTATGTGTCCAACAAATTATTAAGTAAAAGATTATTGTTCGAAAAGTTAAAAGGTCTTGCTGCTCGCAGATCGCTAGCAATAGATAGACATTCACCTATCACTATTTGATCACATACAGCACTAAGAGGATTACCTACTTCCATGTAACCCAATCTTCGCCGTCTGTTCGGCTTATGCGGAAAAAACTAAAACAACTGCTTCGAGCTTTGATAACCTACTCCTTCGTTTCACGTTGGCTAGCGTTGCTATCTCTATTGGCTTGCAATTACCACGAAACCTACTGAAGCCCTATATTGAACTTACAGATTTAGTTTGCACCACCACTAGTTTTAGTTACTTCACAGGGATAGGTTAAATACCACTAACCGATAATTTGCCAGTTTTTGCCTCATCTAAACCTATCGATGGTTACATCGTGGCATCGTTAGATGTGAAAAGTGTTGCTTTCACCCTGTCGGTCACACCGAAGCCCCGGATTACGGCTATTAGTATGGTTCAATGTTTCAATGATAGCATGTTGCATGGAAAACATAAACATTTGTCAAAAAAAATCTCGACCAAACACACAATCATGCTAATGTTGAGACCGTATAGTGTGGTATCTGAAATATTTCAGTAGTTGTTCAATAATCACGAACAGAGCACTGATAGTGGATATCGAATCATCCTAGCGTGTACCGAGCACGTACGGATACGATGAGAAATTTATTGCAGCCACGTCAAGCCGCAACCGCCCAAGAAGCGTCGTACTCGTCGTAACCACTGACAGGAGTTGTATGATGAAGCGCATAAAATGTTAATCCGAATGTGGAACCAAACAAACAATAGCTCACGTAACAAAGCGAAGGTGTTGCTGGAAGGTTGCCGGAGGCACTTACATGGCTGTGTTCGCTTGAGCTCCTACCAGAGTTCTTACACTGCACTACTGATAACGAATGAATTGTTGAACAATGTGTGATTTGTAC
Source organism: Sabethes cyaneus (assembly GCF_943734655.1). Taxonomy (NCBI): domain Eukaryota; kingdom Metazoa; phylum Arthropoda; class Insecta; order Diptera; family Culicidae; genus Sabethes; species Sabethes cyaneus. Next base: position 51,642,125 of record NC_071355.1, read on the forward strand.
CATTCGAATCGATAGAGCTTGTTATCGAATCACTAATTATTATGATATAGAAGAGCAGAACTGCAAAAAGCAATGGGGTTGATAAATAGAAATTATTCAGTTATGTGAGATTTTATCAAGTAGGTAACCCTACAAATGTGAACATAATACGATGCTTTTCAATACATTGGCAGTAGTTTTACGAAACATTCATATGCTAGTAGATCATAAAACTCGTTCTACATATGCCCACAAGCTTGCACGTTTCACTTCTGCAAAAATTACAGTCACAAATAACATTGCGTCTACGGTTTTAGTATTATTAAAACAAAGTGGTTGTTCGATTTTATAGCCAATAGTTTTGTTCGTTACTAGCCAAATTCTAGCTATAAAATTCACGTTGGTGATTCAGATTTCATCATGCTTATACAAAATGTCTATAATGTACGACAAATGTCAATTCTAAACCGAACAGCAATAGAGTCCCTTAATAGGAGCGTACGGTCTAACGACTTTCAAACAATCGATCTTTTTCTTTAAATTTTCTTGTACTAGAACATCTCAGAATGTTTCCTCAAATTTTCCATTCATTTTACGATTCAGTATAGGGGGAATATAAAAGAATGTGGGTTTCCGATGTATAAAACATTTGTCTGAACGATAATTTTCAAATTCGGCCAACCTCATCTCTCGCAAACTATTGCGCCTGTCCTAACGAGAGGTACACTGAATTCCACTAATTTTCTCATAAATGATACTTCAATCTTCGGTTTCAAGTAATTTTAAATCGAAGAAATTTTATCAAATGTAGTCCATAAAATCTAATTATTGTTGCAAATCGATCGAGAATCAAAGATACAAAACCACTCTCACGCGAGCGAGTAGTTACTCCATTGACGTAAGCGTACAACAAACAACTACTGGTGCTGTGTGCATACATTATGCTACCTACATACTCGCAAGCGTACAGCTTCGTAGCGTCTTTCTACGCAACCCGCTCACGAAGCTAGCAGATCGCCCACTAGAATGTATGGCTATAGATTTTGCTTCATTTTGTGGAGCAAAATTAAACGCTATGGAGGACGGAAAATTAAGCAACGGAAACACTTTCATCATGCAAACTAATTTTATTGCGTCCGCTTCCAACAACGGTAGGGTGATTTAGGTATTTTGGACAGGCGTTACGCGTGCGCTGTTTTGGACATTTCCATTTGATTTTGCCGTAAATAACCAATATAGCGTGAGCGTAACGCCTGTCCAAAATACATAAAACACCCTACAATGTCGAATGATCTTTCATGTCCTATCAAGTCGGTTACAATAATCTTTCATATAGGACACATACATAAAGAACTATTTTGGCGTGTACTAATTTGACAAGTTAGGCAGTGCGCCCGAATGACGGGAATGTGTGTGAAATGATATATGGTGCTTGAAAATACTACATAACGTAACTCAAACTAAATAATACGATACTACAACTTCTTCACAAAATGCGGTCATACATATATATTAATATTTTTTTGAAACGATGATTCTACAATTGATGAAGGGACGGTAGGGGAAAGAAATGAAAATTTTTAGTGAAGGAAGGGAAGACCGGATAGCGACGCGTTTGGTTGGGTTATAGACACAAATTGTGCCTCTTCTTACGTCGGTCTATTGCAGATTACCATCGAGCGAGAAGTTTAAATCTAACTGGATTTTACTGGCAGGACGACGACACTATGCAGGCCCTTACGACTTGCAAGGTACTGCACGTGACCGACCAAACGCGTCGCTATCTTGATGAGTGGATTTTGCAGTCTCCTTTTGTCCAGCGCCTCTATGGTTCAAAGGTACAAGTACCAGCGAACCACATGCCCTGGCGGGTGTTGTGAGTTCGAATCCGGTTAGAATCTCAGATTATAGCTTGGTTCGACTCATGCATCTTCCAGCATTGGACAAAAGGTAGGAGTCAAAATGACTACTTGTTAAGCGTAGCAACCAAAATCCTCCCCCTTCCTTTCCGCTCTTCCCTTCTTTCACCAAAAATTTTTATTTCTTTCCCCTACCGTCCCTTCATCAATTGTAGAACCATCGTTTCAAAAAAATATTGGATATGAGCCAAAAAATATATTGGGTAGTTTTATTGGTAAGTGGGACTTCAATCCATACTGGCTGGCGCCCGATTGCTTTGGTGATTAAACTATTACCACACAACCCCCTACATTAGATAGTCTCACATCTAGTTTCCGTCTTTCTTTTCCTCTTCATCTTCAGCTCGCTTACACATGCTTACGGTAGTTTTGCGGACCTCACGGGCGATTGGTATCAACTGCTCAGGTTGCATTGATGAGCGAGATCGACGACTGTGGCTGATAGCTAAATACAGACTCACAAAAGCTCGTCGTAGTGCATAAAAGATGCTCATGCCAATCTGTTCGTTAGAACGAGATCGTGAGTATATTAGACCATACGAGGCGTGCTTCGCAACACTGATTTTAATGCTGTCGGATGAAATATGTTACGACATGTTACTAGTGACATTCGTTAGGACCATCCAGCCTATTTTAACTGAGTCTATAACGCATATTTATACCCATAAAGAAAATACCCATTCATACCCATAAAGAAAAAGTTTAGTTTGAATACAAAAGAAAAAGATGCGACCAATTTCTTTGCGTTTTATTAAAAATACTGGAGAAGATCATCTACTGATGAATCTACTGACTTTAACAATATCTTTCAACTCAAATCCCAAGTAACAATTCTAAAGTCACTTGGTTTTACTTGAATTTCATAAAGGTTTTATTGCGGTATTATGCAGTACCAAGATGATACACACCAACACACAAGTATAACTGGCTATAAAATCATAATAAAACTGTTAATAAAGTAAAATTTTATTGTAGTTGTTTATATTACCACGATAAAATTAGTTGGCTGCATCTCTTATAAACTTCCTAAAAGTGGGACGAAGCAATACAAAAATTACGTACCATACCAACACAAAATTGATCTTATTGCAGTCACTTGTCAAACCGCAATAAATCTGTTAGTTTTATAGTGCTATTAATAAGGTAACACCCTGACTAAAAGGATTTATTGCTGCTACAGTCAGTTCACAATCATGGGTCACACACAATTGTGGGTCATTTTAGCTATAGCTGTTAATTTCCGTTTAAATATCACCTAATGATTGATCAAATTATTAGCGCTACTTTTTAGCAACAATTTCAACCATCAATTAGTATAATATTCATGCATTAATCGGCAAACAAAGCTCAAATGACCCATTCACTTGTTCTGAAGGTCATCAAAATGTTATTGTGGAGCTCCTAATTTTATTAGCAGTTTTAGGGAAATGGAATTGGTCATGAAAACCGCTAGCACTAGAGGAACGTAATAAAACCTAAATCGCTGCTTGGAAACCTTTTTTTATAACAATGCAAAGAAATTTTCTCGGATATCAGAAAAAATATCAGTTGGAAAATATTTTTGGCAACATTTTTTACGCAGGTGGAAACGTCTAAAAAGTCGGAAAATCTATGTTCTAACCAGGGTTGCCACATGCACAGATTAGTCTGTGTTTAATAGATATTTGAAAGAAATCGCCTGTACAGAATCTGTATGCATAGAATACAGATTTTCACTAATTACACAGATTTAACAGATTTTTGAGTTTTTGCATAAGAGTGAAAGAGACGGAAATAGTCAACCACATGACTCTCCATCTCTTTCACTCTCATTGTTTTGCATTAGACAGATTTTTGCACAGATATTTTTCCTCGCTGTACACATGGCCAGATTATTCCAACAAAAAAAAACCCAGAATTATATGTGGCATCCCTGGTTCTAACATGACAATTAAAAATATTTTTTCATCATAGCGAAACCACAGACAAACAGACATAACATTCGCTCTCCCATCCATTCGTCGCAAGCTGTTTCAAATTTATTGTTGGTTGGGAACGTCTCCATATTCGTCAAAGAGGCGCTTTTAACGAAAGGATTGGAATGTCCCATAAAAGATGCGTGATTGTTTGAGGGTTACTTCTGTTGTAAATTAATATTTGGGAACGATGACAATATTCAGATATATCTGGAAGCACTGAATAGTTTATACTGTTGGGCGTTAGATGTAAACAATCTGTGTTGAATAAACTGAAAGATGTCGAAACAAGAAAATAATCGGTCATCGTTTTATTGTGCTCCGGAGTAAGCATAAAAAGATGTTTGGTCGGTAAAAGTGTTGGAAAAAACAGTGTACTATATAATGAAGGCTTGGGAAAGTGATAAGCTATCCTACACACCTACCCGGAAAGCATACAAATGCCGAACTGAACAAGGTAAAAAAGTGGAAAGAATAATTAAAAAGAATCCAGTGAGGTCAATGAGGTCAATGGGAAATCGGGTGTTCGGACTTCTCAATCATGCGAGAAATGGCCAAAAACCTTGGTTATAAGTCATATGTGCTCCGCAGAGGTCAATTTATGAATGCTACGATTTTCTCTGATGAAAAAAAACTTAAACAGAATCAACAGGTGAATCGGAAGAATGACAGGTGGCTTGCACTAGATCGTAGTCATGTTTCTATCGTCATGTCAACAAAGATTTCGATCCATGTGATGGTTCTAGGCGTAGAATCCAGCGAGGGGGATTTAATGCCTTCGTATTTCTTTGAACAAGGACTAAAGGTAACAGCCGATGTGTACCTGAAGGTTCTGAAGGATGTTGTTGTCCCTTGAATGAAGGAGGTTGCTGCTGGCCGACATTTCATCTTCCAACAAGACGGAGCACCTGCTCATAATGCCAACCATACACAAAAATGGCTTTCTGAAAATGTTCCGGAGTTTTGGGAGAAGGCCGGAAGCAGTCCCGACACCAATCCTTTGAATTATTTTGTGTGGGGCGTCGTCGAGCGCCACGATTAGGTCGCTCAAAGCTAAGATCATCGAGGTGATGACGTCTATGGATCGAAACATGGTAAAACGTGCATGCGGCAGTTTCCGAAAGCTTTCGGAATTGTCATTGAAAAAGAACCACAAAACCACAAAACATTCTACGCATATATGACTAACTGGTTTTAATTTTCTAAAACATGTCATCTACTGCAAAAATTTGCCACGCACCCTGTATTCTTTTATGAAAAATTTTCCCCTTAAAAATTGGGTTTTTTACACTCTTATGTATATTATGTATATTACTTCAATCATAAAAACCGCAATAAGAGTGCAATAAAACTCAAACTGCTACTTGGGGAGTGACGGTCGAATGAGAGAAAAGGGCTTTGGTTCTTGCATATGGGAATTTAAGAGACGAAACACGCTCGTGATGCACGAGTGACTAGGAAACAAAAAAGGGTATTGACCAAACTCGTGTTTTTTAGTCTTTGACCTTGAAATGCGGTCAGGCATTATTATTAATATTTATTTAAACTCCTACCTTTGGTCCAATGCTGAAAGGTGCATGGGTCGAACCAAGCTATAATCAGAGATTATAACGGGATTTGAACCCACAACACCCGCCAGGGCGTGTGGTTCGCTGGTACCCGTGTACCTTTGAACCATAGAGGCGCTGGACAAAAGGAGACTGCGCAACCCCCCTTATTAATGTAGTGACATACCTGGTTTTGGGTTATTTTTAGACACACAAATAGTGCTTCTTCCTCCTTTTACTGTAGATACCACCGACCGAAAAGTTATAATCTAACTTGTTTTTACTTTCAGGACGACGACACTGTGCAGGCCCTTACGACTTGCAAGGTACTGCGAGTGACGCTGTCAGCGTGTTAGCCGCGATTCTCGGCGCGGGTTTTCGGAGAAAGGCTCTGTTCCTATGAAATTGACCAAACTCGTGTTTTTTTTTAACTTGTACTACTCAAGTTATTTTTTTACTTTTTTTATGGGGAACTAAACGCATGTTTGTGAAGAACGAAAATTGAATGATATGCAAATTCTGAAAAATAATTGACTGGATAGGTGGGACCTGAACCAACAACTCTCAACCTCACGTTCTTATTCACTTGCGCCAGTGGCCAGTTTGTCCATCAGGAAGTTTGATAACCAGCTTTCTTTTCAATTTTTTTTCAAAAATATTCGAAAATACAAATATAAACATAGGGGGAGAATGTTAAACAGATAAACTAAAGAAATTAATCATTCCTGATGCCGATTAAAATAGTAAAGTAACAAAACACTGTTACCTATTTGGTATAACCTATGTTGTAATAAATTTTTAAGCCAAATTGTATTCCGGTTTAACCTAACATAGAGCAGCAGGTCAGACTTCGGCTCGATTCTATCACAAAAATCTGAACACGCCCTCCACTTCACTACCATATATAATAAATCATGAATATTAATGAAATATTGAAACATGACTCAGTTGTTAATCGGCCAGAAACCTTGCTAAATTCGGAGAATTGAATAAATCAGAGGTATGGCAAACAAATTGGCTGTGTTCAACTGTTGACCGTTCGGCGAATTTATTATGCTTGTCGGTGACATCTGGGCGGGTTCAATTTCAATATAATGCTGTTGACAATAGAAGCATTATTATTGAACATATCATGAAATTACATTTGATTTCATAAAACCAAATAGTAGCAGATGACAGCATTTGCCATAAACTGCACTTTCGGCAGTATTTCATGGGATGAGGCTGTACCCTACCACCCGCGGACCATCGCTAATTAAAATCCGTTTTGTCCTATTCCAGCTAGACGTCAACCTACCTAGTTGGGTTGGTTTTCGTTTTACAACGAATCAACGATTCGAACGAACAGAGTGGAACTCGCTTAGATGAGATACTTCATGCACTTGTACAGTGAAATTCATTTGTGAGCTTCACTTCATGAGTGGTACGTACGTACCAATCTACTGAGTGACCTGACGAGTGGCACGAGCTACATAGTTCGGGTCAGTTAGTTTTATGCTTATTGCTTGCTCTTCCGTAAAAGGTACAAAAGTAGCGTTTCGTTAATATTCGTTCGAGTATTTGGAAGATAAAAAATTCGAGTGCTGTCATGGAGTGGGTTGATGACTATCATTACATGAGTTGCATCGAAACTGCAGTTGTTACACGTAACTTTTGTACCCGGCTCGCTTTGCTATGCGACAACTAAATGGATAACAACTGCGGTGGAAATTGTTTGGGCCATAAAATGCTTTGGACATGCATAAAATTGTCGTTCCCTTTTAGGTGAAAGTGGCGCAGTTAAAGTAGTGGGCCGTGTTGTATGCAGAACACGTTCGAAATGAAAATTGGTAATTCTTGCAGAGTAGTAGGAAGTGTTACATAAATTAAACATGCCATTTGTTGAATCATTGGGCATCGGGAATTATGCAATGACTGACTGATGTAAATACAGCACACGTTACTCGCATGTGAAATCCGTAGAGCAAATTGCTGGTGTGCACTATTTAATTAATCTAAAGGTGAGGCGGAAGGTATTGAACGTGATGCGTCTGGGAGTTTTCATCAAGTTGCAGGCGAAACACTACCTATTAAAACAGTTTATCTCTACAAACACAAAAAATCTAGTTTTTGGGACCTAAGTTCAAACCAAATCGATTCAAAATTAGAAAAATAATTTAGCAGAAACATATAAAATTGAAAAAGTCTTACTACTTACTAACAGTTTCTGATCGGACAACTTGATGACGTTAGAATATCATTAAATAATAAACTACAAATCTGATAACTTAAATACGCCGGTATTCTTAACACCTAACCCAATTTCAACGAGGCGATAAAAGAAGGTATTTCATATGGAACGCGAGGGACCTAGAAAACTATGAAATTAATCTAAGAACTGCAACTATCGCTACACCTCGTACATCGCGGGTCACATGTGGAAGGTTAAACGATCAAATCGGGTTGCACAACCCCGGCCCCAGAAAGGGGATCAACTTTCCAGCAAGCAGCGGCAGCTCACTTCTTCCAAAGTGCTCTCCTCTTTATCAGTGTCATAATCCAACTATATCGCTTCGTCGCACCGCCGGCCGTCGTCGATTGCGGTCGAAGCTATGTAATCGAACACTTTTCATCTAGAGGTAATTGAATAACTTTCAGACAACTTTTTCGAACATCTTCTTGTGTTTTCTCTTCTGCTGGGCTGCTGCTGCTGCGTTGGTCTACTATCTTCGTACTGAGCTGGGCGGTGATGCTACTATATGTATACACAGGAAAAGCCGAACAGACTAAACAAGTTAAGTTGCAAGCATTTGTTGTTATTGCGGTTAGGTGGGGTAAAATGCACTCTTGGGAGGGGTGAACATATTCCCCGGTTTTAGGCAGCTACATGAACGCTGGAATGGTTTTAATCCAATTGTGCCGTAAATTTGTGACGTTTGATTACTTTACAATAGACCGTCAGCAGTAGCGCTGTTGTTATCGTTATTGGACGTTAAAGTAGATTAACCAGTCTTGTAGTTTCTCTCTGTTTAACGACTTAGGGAGGCGACAGACACATAAAAGTCTTTCACTTTGGAGGACATTCAACGGACGCGCTAAGTTCGTCTTGTTATTACCTCGTAAAAGAAGATAAAAATTAAATAAAACATCCTATGTTTACTTAGTACGCTTTGGTATAATTTTATTTAGGAAAGTTATTTTATGAAAAAGTGGTTGTAATACTTTAAAACTCAATCTGTCTTCTGCGCGGCAGAAGCAAGAGCTCTACTACTGGAAGTATGTTGTCCGTCAGCTGGGAGTAGCTTAACGCAAAGGGATTTGAGCCAAGTTAACCCCAAGCTAAATTGATCGGTGGCTTACCTAATAAGCCTGGAGCATGGAGAAACCTTGATTTTTGGGAAATCACAGTTTGAACTTTTTTTGCAACGGTCAATTGACGACACACTATTGCACAGCATCATCGTTGATTGCATGGTATGTTTGAAGAAGAAAATCGACTTCATCATACACTCTTCTCAGTACGGTGGCGAGCGTCTAGAGAGCACTCAAGTTCATGTTCTTCATGTCCTTTTCGAATAGCTACCATCTTCATCACGGAGGGCAAGCAAGCAAAGTGGTGCGATAGCGAGCAAATATTTAACTATCGTGTCGAACAAAATTGGCTTCGAGGGGTAGGTACTACTTCTCGAGTCTGCAATACAAAGTTATCTCAGCAATGCAAGCGCATCTGCAAGTTCATAGGATCGTTTTGCATACAAATCTGCTCCGCACAGGAAGTAGCAATTTCTTACTATTACGTTGAATGTTTTGTTTTCTCTTCCACCACGTGTGTGGTGGGATGTAGTGGGCTGTAGAAAAAAATCGAGCTCAGCAGCACACCCACCAATCAGGGATAAATGTATGCAAATTGGCCAGACCAGGCCTGGTAAACTTACCTTGTTATCTCTACTAGTCTTGTTTCTCATACTGGATTTACCGTTGATCACAATGTTGGCATTCTCGAACTCGACGTCACACGGCGACGGGGGACCCATGGCCCACGAATCGTCCGGATCGGTGGACGTTTCGAGTGTCAGGTCACCCAGTACCACGAAACCGGATTCGCCGGGCTGCAAATAAAAAAAAATGGAGAAGAGAAAATCGTTGTAGTAAAATATACTTATTTGGAAAAATAAGTTCTTCAGCTTAGATTTAAATGAACAGGTAAACTCTTTGTACTTTGTACGGAAAAAAACGAGTGTTATAAAACGATACCAAGCCAACTGCTGCCACGAAATTGAACTTGATCGTAAAGCCTTCAAATAACATACCTTGCCTGCAGGTGCTCGACATTTGCCTTCATCCGGCACAGAAATCCGGAGCGCAGACTGAACTGGTTTGGTTCCAAGTTTGCAAGTTGCATTCATAAACCAGTGCACGGCGAGTTGCAGCACGGCGCTGATGGAAAAAAGAAACCCAACCAGCTCGCCCGCTGCTGCAGAGATTGTGGGTATGCGTAATTAAAAAGGCTGTTTGCCTCCAAAGATGATATTTTTATGTTCACAGTCAGCAGTGCTCGTAGATAAGCAAGGTGTAATAAGTGCCAGCGTAGACATTCTCCCCCTTCGATGATAATTGCAATTCCGGAATATTTAAATACGCTTTGTTTGCAATCAATTTCTCCGCTGTTCAATGTTGCAAAGCTGTCAGGAAGCTCTAGCTACCAGTCCTTTTTATCTTGCGATAGCAAAAGCAAGGTTGCAGCACAGCAAATGTGTTCCATTATTCAAAGCTAGGGACCATACAACTATTACGTAAAACTTCGAGCTATAAAATTATATTTATTTATATGATACGGCTGAATATCCCGTGTTTTATTGAGGCCAACTGTTTCAAACATCCCCCGGTATAGTTTGCAAACAAGAATAATTGCTGTTGATCATTTGAGCAAAAAAGGCACACAAGGCAAGGCCATTCGAGTTCTTATCTCCAGCCGCCACAGCTGCCACAAAGGGTAGGTATGCGTGAATGGTTTTGCCACCATACTTCAGGCCACATACGGGACGGGAACCAGTTCGATTGGACGGTGATTTCTGAGTGAACAAAGGTGCTGCAGAAAATCAACTTTCATAGAACGGGCGAGGCTCCATCAGTAAGCTGTCATTTGCTCGGTCGGTAGTTACGATCTAGATTAAATTTGCAAATTGGTTGTATCACGATTATTACCAAAGGCAATCTTTTTGTTCGATTGTGTAATAACAGAGAACCGAATGTAACTACTAGTCAATTTGAAAACTCAGTATTTTAACCATACAATTTTCTCATATGCTAAGGATTGACTGTGAAGCATAATTAAAACCAGGGATGGAAAATCAGTGATTTTGATCAAATCTGTGAGCTATCGCCACGCGCACAGATCATGATCTGTACAGTTCACGGCAAAAAGTGATGACAAAAAACTTTAACTTTACCTAGATATCGATGGCAGGATATTTGATCGCGCCAAAATTAGTCATTTTACCTGGCTAGTTCTTCAAATGTTCCAGAGTGTTTCCAGGGTATGAGGATGCGTCTCCAAAAATTTGAAGATTCCATTGGTATTCATTGAACCAGGTGTTAAAATCAACACTAAATATCACATCGATTATGTTTTGAAGAACCATTTAATTCCTATCGTTAAAAAACACTACGAGAACGCTACCATACTACTTCCAACAAGATTCTGCACCGTCTCACCAGACGAAAGCTACACAAGCTTGGTATGAGGACGTTTTTCCGGATTTTATTTTTCGAAAGAGTGGCCTACCTCTTCGCCTGATTCGAATCATTTCGACTTCTATGCATGGTTTTTTTGTTTGATTATCGTCACTTTAACGGCGTGAGAGGCGTGAATGCTAACCAAAACCAATACACCGGGACTGACCCCTTGCATGGGGTTACATGCTAGGAAAACTAGGGAACACCAAAGGTTTGACTGTGGATACTTTCAAGTAACGTTTGGAGAAGATTTGGGATCCAGTTCGAAACCAGTTTCTAGTGTAATTCCAAATTTTAAACGTCAATTACCTAATTGACCGATCCTTTTCAAACTTTCATACAATAAAATATAACCCATTGTAAACTTTTGGCATATTTATTTTATTCAACTTCAATACCATAACCGTATGCTCGCACCTTACGCTTTTTTTTAAGCGAGTAGGGAAATCTGCTCAGCACCTTAGAACACCAGGGAGTGGGATTTGGTGTCCCAAAAGTGGTGTTTGGTGGTGGTGGGGCGTGAGGATCCAGACCCACTAAAACCCTGCTCGAGTCTCCAGCCTCAATCCTCCCTGACACAACCTTATCGGTATTACTACAGGGAGGGGCTATTGTGCTTAACGCACCTTTTTAGATAACTACTGGACTATGGTAGTTAGACTATTTACTCGCCGTTGATCGGCTCTCCAGCGAGCACCTTACGTTTAACTGCACTCAAAAAGTTTTGTACAACATCTGGCTGCAGCTTCTTCTGTATGGAAACCCACTTTTTCTTCGTGTCTTCCTCAGATAATAGCGCAGTATTTTTCGATGGGCCAGTGCGTTTATGTCCTTGCGTACGAAAGTAACCCCGTTGGCTTCGTACCACTCCAGGACATCCTTTGAATAGTGGCATGAAGCTAAATCAGGCCACAAGGTCGCAGAGACCTCGTGTTGCTTCAATAGAGGAAGCAGACGCTTCTGTAAACACTCTTTGAGGTAGATCTGCCCGTTTACAGTCCCGGTAGTCACGAACGGCGCACTCCGTTTACCCAGGCTTTACTTTCAGTTTTTTGCTCAGTAAATGCTCATTTGACTACAGCGTCTCAACACAACAGAATTCGTAAAAGTAATGTAAAAGGCAATTGTAGAGTTAATTATTATCTACATTATTGTTAAGGAAAGTGTAGTTCTATCCTTTGTATTTACGGCGCTAAGGGGCTGCTACCCCATTGGTAGCAAAAAGAGCGCTCATTTGGCTACCAACGGGGTAGCAATCGCATAGCGTCGTAAATACAAAAGATAAAACTATACTTTCTTCAACAATAATGTAGATAATAATTAGCTCTACAATAGCCCCTTACACTACTTTTTCAAATTATGTTTTGCTGAGGTGCTGCAGTGAAATGAGCATCTACTGAGCAAAAAACCAAGAATGAAGCCTGCGTTTACCACATGATGTATTTCTTGGCCAAATCATGTATTTCTTGGCAAACTATGAAAGTCTCTGCATTCTTACTTCCCCGGTACATCAAATTTGTGATGGGTGGTAAAGTACAGTAGCCCCGGAAGCTGCCAGAAGTCCGTCTTGACGTAAGTCTCATCATCCATGATGAGAAAGTTGAGGATTTTCTAGGCGCTTGCGCAAAATAAATTCGCGACGTTGGTTTTCGAGTGACGCCATTTTTTTAATTTTCGAAAAACTGACCACGATAAAAATACAGTGGAGACGGAATGCAAGTTAACCTAGGAATGCCTACAAACGATAACAGACGGCTTCCGAAGAGATTCGACGAAAAGTCGGTAAGTTGAAGCATTATAGAGCCGCCGGAAAGGACCGACTCCCGGCAGAACTCTACAAAAATGGCTAAGAATCACTGGATAATCTCAAGGATTTGGGAGGAGGAGAAGCTACCGGAAGTGTGGATGGAAGGTGTACAAAAAAGGCAATCGGCTAGATTGTTGTAATTACCGTGGCATTACGCTGGTCAACACCGCCTACAAGGTGCTCTCCCAAATTTTGTTACGTTGTCTATCCCCTAAAGCAAGAGAATTCGTAGGGCAGTATAAGGCGGATTTTATGGGGACCCATGCTACTACGGATCAAATTTTCATATTTCAACAAATCCTCCAAAAATGTCGGAAGCACTACGTGCCTGCACATCATGTTTTCGTGGATTTTAGGACAGTATACGATACGGTTGAACGCGAAGTGCTACGGCAGATAATGCACGAGAAAGGTTTTTCAGATAAACAGACGCGGCTGATTAAAGTTACCCTGGAGCGAGTGATGTACTATGTGCGTGTTTTGGGGGCACTCTCGAGTCCCTTGCGCCAAAGGAATGGACTGTTCTGTATGTTATTCAACATCGTTAATGAAGGTATGATCCGGCGAGCGGGTATTGAAAAAAGAGGAACGAATTCCAGCAAGTGTAACCAACTCCTAGCCTTCGCAGACGACCTCGACATCATTACTAGAAATCTTGGTACGGCGGAGGCAATCTACAGCCAGACTAAAAACGTCGGAAACCCCAAAGATATGGTAGGAAGAGGTTCCAGAGCAAACAACGTTTGCCTCCTAGGGACAGTGACTATAGACGATGGAAGTGGTCAGTTCGTATATTTGGGATCTCTGGTCACCGCCGGCAATCATACGAGTAAGGAGATTAAACGACGCAAACAAGCTGGAAGTCGAGCCTACTTTACCCTCTGCCAGACGCGTCGATCAAGGAGTGAACGCCTCCGCCTGCTCTACGGGCTTGAGACTGTAGCTTTGCTTACGGAGCACATATGTGCACTTGCCGTATTTGGACGAAAGGTGTTGCGGGCTATTTTTAGCGGAGTTCAAACGGAAAGCGGATAGTGGTGTAAGCGTTTGAATTACTACTTGAAGAGATTCCCACCATCGTACAGTTGGCGAAATTTGGAAAAAACCGGGGGATCGCCTACGTCGCAAGGATGCCGGATGACTGCGCGGTGAAATCCGTTCTCTTCAAGAACCCCACCAGCCGGCACCAGGGATAGAGAGGCTCAACGTGCTACATGGTCAGCCAATGGACGAACTGCAAATTAGCTTTTGAGGTCATCAGCGTCACAATTCTACATCTTGGAGGTATTATGCCAAGGAGAGTTTTCAACCGCTGGACGAAAGCAGCAGAGACACCGATGTGCCTCAATTTTATTAGCAACATAGCGTGCCCGATTAAATGAAAATATTAAATTTATAACAAAATGTATTCTAAATAACAAATGTTTTTAAAAAAGTAGCTTTGAGTTTATCAAAAATATTTCAAATTTTATTTTAATTTGTTAGTTTATATCAAAATTTGTCAAAAAAACCAACATACTGTCCTGCTAACAAAATGTGTTATAGGTACCAGATCGAGGTACAATCTTTGTAAAGCATTTCAATACCTTTGCGTCTTTAGTTCTCTGTTCATAAGGCTTACGAAGCATCTCGTTGTATGTGTGTATTGAATCGACAAATGAATGCGGAGTGAATGATTTTTGAAGCGATTCGAACCATCCTTGATCTGTATCACTAGATTTTGTTCTCTAAACAACTCTCAGCAGTCCATCACAGTGTTATATCTCACCTAGTTGCGATAAAATAGGATAACAACGCTGTTTGTATCGACAATTACGCACTGTATACAACAAACCATCTGTTGAAAATGATCTGTTACGAGGTTTGTCATCATCTGTACAGATCACGACAAAGTATTTATCGCTACAAGTAGTGATTTCAATGAATCTGATTGTTCTAATGTTCTTGATCGTTGGAAGCAATTCTTTCCAGCCCTGATTTAGACAGAAGGCTAAATTCCGAACAAAACATAAAATCAAGACATCAATGTATTCAAACTTTTCTTGCATTCATCAAACCAGACAAGTAAAGCCAGTTTTAAAAATTTTATTTTAGTCTGTCAGCTAGAATACCACTTATTGACTGACTGCCTTAACGAACTTCGCTACAAAAACTTATTATCTACAAACCAACAAAAACCGACCATACAAACTCCATACAACGTGAGCAAACCGGTTGCGTAAAACTCGCCGAAGATCTTACTCGAGCATATCATTATTTTAATATCTTTATACACATGCCCAATACCATTAGCACCGAAACGGAATCCGTGCTAACTATCGACTTCCACTCTGCCTCTCGGCAGCATCCGATCCAATCCGATCCGATCCACCCGGAGGAGCGTACCACGCGCACGTTTTGTTGGTCTAGTACTTAATTTGGATAGGGAAATTTCTTTGTTTTCTCTTTCGCACACTCAACTCAAAAACTATTTTTCCCCCAATAACCCCCATTCCATGTAGGTCTGTAGCCACGGCAGCAGCATCCACCGAGCGCACTCGAGATCATCACGCAATCGAATCGTTAAAAGCTGTTACGACCAAAAATCAGCCAGATATGCAAGCCATCAAATTGAATATTACCTACTCTCTTCAAACAGCCCAAACGCTGGCTGCTGCGTCCCACACGCCCACCCAGCTTCGCCTTGGTTGGGCTGAGCCACTATTATCGGATCGCCAGCAGCAGCAGGGTTACCATCCTCCAGCAGCGGCAGACGTGCGTCGTCGTACGTACAACATGTGTGTGCACTTCTCTCCGACTGTGTGTTTGCATTTCGTGGTAGTTATATATTATTCTTTCTTTTCTTTCGCGTAATTTTGTTTTTTTTTTTGCTGCTCCTACACTCTTTTCGTGCGAACGAAAGATCCAAAATGCCCATTTCTGAAGTAATGAGGTAAACTCGACTTCAACAGCTGCATTAGCCTACTAACATTGCGGTTGCTGGCTGGCTGCTGGGCGGATATGGCCGGCTTTGCAGTTTCTATTGAATTATACTTTTTTGTTAGCATTTAAGAAAAGAAAAAAAAGAGTTTGACATTGATTTGCTAAACTAAAGAAAAAATTATAGACTAGGAAAGATTTGTTTTCGTTATTGTACAGGTTTCAGCCGAACAGTTTTGAAGCTTTATGAAATTTCCTTCAATGGGAGAGTCATGGGAATCTATATTAGGGTAGATGCTCCAGTAGTTATGGTAGTACCAGTAGTGGTGGAAACTCGAAATATATCATAATTCTGGCGGATTTCGAGATAATTTCCGTTTTCTATTGTTAAATATATATTTGTTAACAGTTTTATCTAAGATACACAGTTAAAATTCAAGATGTTGGTGCAAAAATCACAAATTCCTTTTCAGCAGTCCAATAGAGTGCAATTGCTTAAGAAATTCGTAACAATCCATAGCATTTTAACAAGCCAACGTTGTTATCCACCTGCTGCCATGCTCATTGCAAGCGTTGCTAAGGCGGTAAACAACATTCCACTATTATAGGCAAATTTTCCACTATTATAGGAACATTACCACTACTTTAGGAGCACATACTAATGTCAGGAAAAGCAATATTTTAGATATATTAACCAGAAGAATGGTATAATTTTGGTATGTATTTAAAGCCAACACTATGGTGCAACATATTATCAGGTAGTTCAATTGGAAACTGTTAAATTAAGCGTTCAAATTGTCTTTACACACTATCCCCCGACATAATCCCTCCATTACTGAAGCATCTACCCTATATAGAAAATATTGGATAGTTTAGTTTTCTAGAAAACATGATTTATTACTATGATATCTTTGCGTCTCAGGAACATTGTTCTATTGAAATCATTAGCAAGATTCATGACAATTGACGTTTTCTGCTCGTGATAAAGATAAATTATTGGCATTATTTCGAACGTTTCGATACTGTGATGGCTGGTGTCATTTTGAGGGTGTATTATATTGCAAATCAATATTCGTCGGTCATAAATAATTCGTATTATACAATTTTGTTGTGTAGCCTATTCTTAATAGCCAGAGAATTTGTAGGGCAGTACCAGGCGGGCTCTATGGGGTCCCGTGCTACTACGGATCAAATTTTCACTCTTCGACAAATCTTCCAAAAATGTCGAGAATACATCGTACCCACGCATCATACTTTCGTGGATTTCAGGGCAGCATACGGTACAATCGAGCTCGCAGCTAGCTGTTAGAGTGCAGAGCAATTGCAGGGCCAGTTGCTACGATCCTATTGACTCTAACAGCCTTTTCCAGGCGAGATCCGAACATACGACGACTGGCTTATTAGGCCTGGAAGAAAACTCATACCTCGAAGAAAACTGGGAGGTATAGCAGATAATGCACAGGTACGGTTTTCTGGACAAATCGACGCGGTTGACCAAAGCCACCCAGGAACGAGTGATGTGCTACGTGCGCGTTTTGGGGACACTCTCGTGTCCTTTCGAATCGCGCAGAGGGTTGCGGTAAGGGGATCGACTGTCCTGCATATTATTCAACATCGCTATTGAAGGAGTAAACCGGCGAGCGGACATCGAAACGAGAGAAACGATCTTCAGCAAGAGTAGCCAACTCCTACCCTTAGCAGACAACCTCTACATTATTACTGGAAACCTTGGGACGGCGGAGGCAATCTACGCCAGACTAAAAATGGAGGGTAAGAGGTTTGGGTTACAAATCAATGCGTCGAAAACCATTAATATGATAGGAAGGGGCACCAGAGAAAACAATGTTTACCTCCCAAGGACTGTTAGTCACTGTCAGTGACTATTGACGACGATGAGCTGGAAGTGGTTGATGAATTCGTATATTTGGGATCTCTGGTCACCGCCCATAATAATACGGGTAAGGAGATCCAATGACGCATTCAAGCTGGAAGTCGAGCATACTGTTACCTCCGCAAGACGCTTCGATCAACGAGCGTACACCGCCGCATAAAGCTGGCACAAACGAATAGCAGAGTGGCTTCGACTCTCAATTGGTAAACCGAAAGTTCAACGCAATCTAATCAACCAGGCACCTTACACTAGTCCAAAACCTTTTTTGGTGCGCATTCGAGTTTTGAGCGGAAAAACTTGGTTTTAGGTTTATGAAGAGTTTCTTAAAATTAAACGTTCTATCGTCTAGACGAATTCAAATTTTGATTAATCCCCCTAAAAGTGTAATAAAACATTTATTTTTCTTCAGTTTTAATAAAACACATTGATGTGTTCTGCAAAATTTTATAGCATATTATTACAATAAATTTTGCTGAAGACAGTAACCTTCTATCTCTTCAACAAAGATAGAAAAATCCTATTTCTCATATATGAAAAATCGTTAAAATCAGTTTTTCTATTTTAGCTGTTTTTGTAGTTGTTAGACTTTTCCTTTTTCTATCAAGTTGTACAAATAGTGAAACTACACAACATTGCTGAATATAGTATACCTCTATCTTTGCTTGTTTAGGAATTGTAGAACTTTTAATATAAAAATACCGTAACACGCAAAAAAGGCATCATTTAATTCAAAAACTCTCCCCAAGGAATCAGAATAGTTTCATACAGACTGAAAAGTTTTATAAATCATGTTTAAAAAACAAAAGTTAAACAAAATTTATAGGCTGACAAAATAAAATGCTAATAAAATCGGATGTAGACAAAATAGGGAGCTGACAAAATCTGAGCATTACTGTACTTGGAAAGATCCCTATCGTACACCTGGCGAAAGTTGGGAGACTACAGTGGGCCGGCCATGTCGCAAGGATGCCGGACGAATGTACAGTGAAATCCGTTTTTTTCAAGAAACCCACTCGCAGCAGGAATAGAGGGGCCAAATATGCCAGATGGCTCGAACAGGTTGAAGCCAATTGGCGAATTGGCGACTAGTGGCCCAGGACTGAGTATAGTTCAGAGGAATTCTTGATACGGCAAGAGTCACCCCAGCTTTCGCCTGATAGCAGTAAGTATGTACATACTGAAACTAGTTTTTGAGGAAATATTTTTGATTGTGAATATAAAATATTCTTTTTTTCGGTTAACATAAGGCCATTGAAAATTATTTTTAAAGTTTTTGTCATCCCCACCCGCCCTTGAAAATGGCCTAGAAAATCGGGGGGCAAAAAAATGACACCGGAAGGACATATTATTTCAATGATAACGATTTGCTAATATTTTTATTATTGTTATTATAGACCTTTTAATTACTTATTAGGGTCTATTTGCTAATATTAAAATGATGAAAATATCGGTATTCTCAAGAAACTGACATGAATTTGATACAAAATGGTGTAAAATGGAGAGAGCTCCTTTTAGAGCTACGTCCTTTTTCTATCATTATATTTGTGATTCCGAGCGGAACATTGTGGTAGTTCCTCAAAGAAGTCTATTAGGGCCCAGTTTAGTTATTATGTAAATTAATAACATAAGTGAGGTGCGAACTTGACTGCTTGTTACCCGAGTGAGGGGCGGCTCAAACAGTGTCTGTCTCGGAGCGAGTGACTGAATATGAAATGTATGTTATGTTATGTATGAGTGTTGACGAATTTCAATATAACAAATAACTATTATTTGAAGACTACACCAGCCATGTAAATAATCTATAATTGACCTGTAATAATATCATGCATTGAAGTGTTTATTTTATTCAGGGGGAGGATATGGCACCCTGGTATTCATAGCAAATTAGAGGATTTGCGCGGAATGTGTAATGTTAAGCAGTTAAGAAGGCAATCTGTGAGCTGAAAATCGGTAAGGCTGCTGGGAAGGACGGTATACTGGCTGAGTTTTTAAAAGCGTGGAGCGAACAGCTGTACGAAGCAAGCCTCCGGATCATTGTCAGTAACTGGGCGGAAGAACAAATGCTGAAGTAGTGGATGGATGTCTTCATTTGGCCTTTTTTTTAAAAAAAAGGACTTCGACTCGACTGCAAAAACTATCGAGGCATTACATTGCTCAATTCTGCCTATAAGATGCTCTCTCGTATCCTATTCTGTAGACTGAGACCGTTAGCGGAGTCCTACGTCGGCGAGTACCAAGCAGGGTTTCGTGAGGATCGCTTCACGATGGATCAGATATTTATCCTGCGTCAGTTACTAGACTTGGTTCAGGAGTACAATTTGCTGTCTCATTATCTGTTTGTGGACTTTAAGGCGGCGTACGATTTAGTCAATCGAAATTAGCTGTGTAAAACATCAGTATAACAAACAGTAGGTAATTGACGCTTCTTCAAAAGGGCAGAGGCTACAAATGGCTACGTAAACAGATAAGTGCGATTGAGCCAAAAAATAAAAAATAAAACCGTGTAAACTCAATAATATAGAATGCACATGTTTGGATAGAATGCTCATGTTTTCTTATATCGTATCGTATATCTCATTGCTGATTAACATACGATTCAGGACTAAGGGTTCAAAATAAAGAAGTCAGACATGAGAAGTGGAATAGATTACGGATTATTTGTGTACAATTTCCAATATTGACTAAGCAGCAATGCATCTAACGAGATTTAAACGTCTTTAATTAGGCAATTTTAAACTACCTCGGGGATAAAATGCTGTCACCTACAGCAGAAACAATCACATTCAGACTATCTGACAGCTAGGCTTGTCCATGCCAACTAAACAGATTGGAAATAGATTTTCACAGCCATCAATACCGACACCAGCTAGTTAAGCTCCAGGTGAATGCATCAGTTAAAATGTAAATCGTTTATTTATTACCGATTCCCTGCCAGCATACTGTTTTGTTCGCCAATGCGAGTCCATGCTGAATTTTTCCCCGATTCCACACGGTACACGGTAGGTATTACCGTCGGAGAGAATACAAATGAAGGCGGGACGTGACAAAAGCTGCATTCAGTTGAGCAATAGTCTTTGAACTTTATACACTGTTACTGAATATTTATGCCCGGGTGTGCCGGCGAGGTGTTCAACGTTCACCATAAACAATTTGTTTTATTGATCGGCATACCAGCCAGTGCACTGTGGTCCAGAAAGCCAAATTAGGTGGAAAAAATTGTTTACTCAGTAGTCGTTGATTTTAGACTATTTACGTCTTAGAAACATAATCTTGATTTAGGATGGCGCTTTTTTTGGCATGAGCTATTTTAGGGTGACCCTTAAATTAACCAAGATCCAGAAATTATCTTCAAAACGAAACAAGATAGAGCGATATTTACTGCAGCAATTTCATAGCTTGAAATATTTTGAGTAATATTGTAGAAGACAAAATCCTTCTATCTCGAACCGTTTCCATATTAGGGCGATTTCCCTGAGTCAAGTTAGGGTGACCCTGCTATTTTGCGATTTTTCTCCATAACTTTTTTATTTTGCATTTCTCGCAAAACACTTCTTCAGATGACTTTTGAAGCTCAATAAGACGCAACTTTTGGTAAAAAAAGAAATTGGCTACCTATTTTACTTCTACACTTACATTAAATTTTATGATAAAAATAGGCCGTTTTCAAATGTTAGTATCTCAGAAAGGTGCAAGCAGAATTAATATCGGTTGATTGCGTTTGAAAGATCGTGATTTTTTGTGCATAATATCAAAAAATTGGAGAGTGGATTTTTTTCTATCTCAAATAAATCAACTTTGAATATGTGTGGTTTTAACATATTTAAGTATATAAAAGTAAACGAGTTGCGCCATAACTCCGGAAGGCCTTGACTGTTCTTGATTAAACTTAGCGTACATGTTTCTTGACATAAGTAAATCAGTACAGGGGGTTGACAAAAGCGGGGTGGTCGCTGAAAATGGGAGCGGAAGGTACAAATAAGTAAAAGTGGCTGCGATCATCTTGCATTAAGGGGCGAACCAGCCACAGGCTGAAAACCTCTCAAATATAGAATAATAATAATAATAATAATATCTTGCATTTGGTCTGTTAGAAGTTGTACAAGTGGCTGGGAGATAAGATGAAGAGCGTGTGAAAAGATGGGAGGGTCACAACTACGGAAGTAGAACAATATAAGGAAGACTTTATGTCTCTTTCATTATCTTCGGAGAGACGTACGCGTTGCTGTAGACAAAAGGGCCGCTGACCGAGAAGAGCTAATCAAGGAAAGCGGTAGATATGTCTAAATGAGCAAAAAAGCTTTGTTTTTTGTATTATGAGAATTTGCAAACTGAAACGTAGTGTTGTGAAGACCGCATTCGCGTCATGACTTCTAACGAACACATATGCATGATCGTTTCTTTCGGATTTCTTTGCTGATATTCTCATGCACTGCGACAAGTTTTTGCCATAGTGTATTTAGTTATCACCTCCCAGTTGGCCTCGAGGTATGATGCTGGTCTAATAAGCCAGCCGTCATATGTTCGAATTCCGACTGGGAGAGGCTGTTAGAGTCAACAGGATCGTAGCAACTGGCCCTGCAATTGTCCTGCACTCTAACAGCTGGCTGCAAAGTCTGTCGTATAAAAAAAACAGAAGGTCAAGTTTCGATAACGGAATGTAGCACCTAGGCTTTGCAAATGCTTTGCTATTTAGTTATCAGCTACGGTCGTTGCTTACGCTCGTCATTGCAACCCAGTAGTTGATACCTATCATCGCTCGCATTGGCCCGCACACTTACCCGCGTCTATAAGCGAGGGTGTAAAATGAAGAAGAAAAGTAAAATCCGTATCCATACATCCTAGTGTGCCGCTCGTGCTCACGACCTATGTACAGCTCGTGAGCTTTGGATTCGCGGGCGGGATGTGTAGAAAGTTAATATGAGGCTGAACACTCGCGAGTGTGCAGGTAGCAGAATGTATATCGGAGACGAATGAATCTAATGATTTAAAGTCTCCGTTAACAAATAAAAAACGAACGAACGCAGAATGTATGCACACAGTGCCAGCAGTTGTTTGGCGTAGACTTGCGTCAGTGGAGTACGCTTTGGATGCTATGCTTTTCACACACGCTCGCCTGTGATTTTTAACCTTAACGAAAACAAATGTACAAGTGGCTGAAAGACAAAAGAATGGTGGCCTCTGATGAAAGGGGAGGTGGGAATCACGGAAATCTCCGTCGCGGGTAGAAAACTATTTAAACTTCTCATTCGGTAGTTCCACTCCATGATACTATGAAACACATATGATTTCATTACTTTGTCTACCATTCCCTCTGTTTATTGGAAAGTCTACCGTTTTTAATGTCTAACCTCATTATAAAGTTCAAGTCAACAAACATGAGGTTAAGTTTATACATTCTCTTTTAGATTTGGACCACTCACACAACTTATAACGGTTTAAATGCAATATAATTACAGCCACTTTTACTTATTTGTACCTCCCGCTCCCATTTTCAGCGACCACCCCGCTTTTGTCAACCCCCTGTACTGATTTACTTATGTCAAGAAACATGTACGCTAAGTTTAATCAAGAACAGTCAAGGCCTTCCGGAGTTATGGTGCAACTCGTTTACTTTTATATACTTAAATATGTTAAAACCACACATATTCAAAGTTGATTTATTTGAGATAGAAAAAAATCCACTCTCCAATTTTTTGATATTATGCACAAAAAATCACGATCTTTCAAACGCAATCAACCGATTTTAATTCCGCTTGCACCTTTCTGAGATACTAACATTTGAAAACGGCCTATTTTTATCATAAGATTTAATATAAGTGTAGAAGTAAAATAGATAGCCAATTTCTTTTTTCACCAAAAGTTGCGTCTTATTGAGCTTCAAAAGTCATCTGAAGAAGTGTTTTGCGAGAAATGCAAAATAAAAAAGTTATGGAGAAAAATCGCAAAATAGCAGGGTCACCCTAACTTGACTCAGGAAAATCGCCCTAATATGGAAACGGTTTGAGATAGAAGGATTTTGTCTTCTACAATATTACTCAAAATATTTCAAGCTATGAAATTGCTGCAGTGAATATCGCTCTATCTTGTTTCGTTTTGAAGATAATTTCTGGATCTTGGTTAATTTAAGGGTCACCCTAAAATAGCTCATGCCAAAAAAAGCGCCATCCTAAATCAAGATTTTGTTGCTAAGACGTAAATAGTCTAAAATCAACGACTACTGAGTAAACAATTTTTTCCACCTAATTTGGCTTTCTGGACCATAGTGCAGTGGCAGTGCGACGGATGAAAGTTTCTTGGGTTTCGATCGTATAATCTACTACTCTATTATTTTGACACAAGAAAGAGGTAGTAGGTAGGTACATTGATTGGAAATCGACACTTTATCTTTGGTGAGTGTGCATGCAGTCAGTCAAACTGGCTACGTGACCTTGGCGTTTGGCAGTTTTTTTGCAACATTCGAAACCGGTTAAAGTCTAATATCGCTCCGATCGGTGGAAGATTTGCATTTTAAATGAGCCGTGCAAAATTTTACCATTCAGATGTGCAGCCGCCAGCGCCGCTGACATTCAGCGCCGATAGACTAACCCATGCATGTCCACTGTTTTATGAATGATTTAACAAATTGAGTTTTTGTAGATGGTAATTTTTAGTGAAAGGCAGCCATGATTGATAGTGAGTGTCAATATTTTTTTTTTATCCTTATGACGATGTTCTATCATTCTCAAAATTGAGTTGGTGATTAATATTACAATTCATTCAAATCATAATTTCATCAGACCTATCTGAGAGAATCTACAATCTAAATATCAGTGAGTTTCAATAACTTTTTTTGTCATCACTTTGTATCCTAAACAAGTTCACACTGAACTATCAGAGAAAAAATGTATGAGGAAGTGTAAGAGATAGTAGGACTGTACATGCACGGTAAGTGATCGCCCTTTTCTGCACACCTTACCGGTTTCCACCAAAAGAATGCACTCACCTATTAAGGGCGTGTTTTTGTGTTTGCCTTCCGATACTCGAGTTATCTTGTACAGGAAAAAAAATCATCAAGCGGCACCTCAACACGAATCGGTTTGCATTTGCCGTACCCATTCGACTGTGTCCCACGGTGACTTTGTAGCAGGCTTTTGGCACTGACAGTGCCGTCAAGTGGCAAAAACAATGCACATTACATTTGCAACAAGCTCCAAAAGCAAGTGCACCCGCAGGGCTTTGCAGCGGCATGATAAATTATCGAAAGCTTTGAAGGTTTGGTGCGATCGTGACAAGTCTAGGTTTGTTCTATGTCTACATAAGGCGTAGCAAATAACCAATTCTAACTGCGATGTAACGCTCCCCAGCCTGTTGAGCAGTTGTTCTTTGCTGATTTTTAAATGTCAAGTAGTCAAGCATCATCGAACAATTGTACTGTGGCAAGCAAACTAATAATGCTGAAGCTGTGCCAATGATGAAGAATCATCAGGTCTCCCGGAATTTGTAACAACCGCTGTGAGAGGCTCTTAGTCGGCAATAAAATTGCACTACACATCGCACCACCGACCATTACAATCAAAATGAAGTGGGCGGTAAGTGCACCATATGGTCAACTTCAACGTGACTCAGAAGAAATTTGCCGGTGTACCGTCGTCGTCGTAGTGTCGGATGCCGAATGGTTCGGCGACTATCGGTAGACAACGTGAGCTATTTACATTTCAATAAATTTCAATTTATTTCATCACTATAATGGACGCCTTAAAAGGTTAGGTTAGGTAATAGTACAACTTGCAGCATTTGTACCGTGACCAATAAACTAGCGAAAAAAAGTACCCACTTGCTAAAATGACGCGTCATTAAGCCTCCGGATTTGCTGTTTGTGGTTGAAATATTAGTGTAAATTAGTGCGAATGAAGACATGTTACCTATTAGTCGTTTTAATGCTTCTATGCTTGAAAAACATATGACAATAAAACTATTTTGACACAGTTTCTTAGCATATGCATTTGATAATGGCTAATGGCAATAGCAATTACTGTGCCTACACAACGAACAAATGTAAATTGAACATTTCTGACGCTACATAATTTTGCGTCTTCTTTTTTTCGATGTGAATTTTTTGAGCGTACCGCAATTGAGTAATTTGGGACCATAATTAATTTAATTTATTTTTTTAGCTTTTCTTTTACACCACTTGGACAATTTCTTTTAATTCTTCAGCCATTTGCTTGGAGTCTGCTGAGTGTCAGTGTGTCTAAATTAGAGTGACAACACAATTTATGATTGCACATAATTTTGCTTACGCCTGTTTGTTTCCTAGTTTTCTGGACATTTTTTGAAAAGTTCCTGGTTTTGAACATAGCTCTAAATTCTGTACAAGAGGGTATGAAATATGGAAGGCAACTAGGAAGAAGGGTTCGTAGGCCTGGCAATCACAGTCTGGCTCCTTCCTAGCGCGTCCATGTGGTCTTACTTGGAAACAATGTTGCTAATTTTCATCGTGATGATTGCTCATTAACGATTTAAATTTTGACAATTGGAAACACTGTCCTGTCCTACTCGCTCTTGAAGAATCGCTGACGCACAAATTGATGGGAAAAATATGAAATCACTACGCTGGCAAATACTCACTCGGTATCTTTGTCTTACCTTGCTCGATCAAAGATAAAACATTTTTCCAGTCATATACAATAATTATGAATTCGTCAACATATATTTGCGAAGTCGGACACAACAAGTAACTTCAAATAACCTTACAGTAATACCTCGATATAAAGCAACTTTATTTTAATTTTCGTTACGTTATATCGAAGTTACGCTATTTCGAAGCAAAAATGAAATTTATTCCTATTCGAAGGAAATTGATTGCAAATGAAAGGGCAACTTTTCAAACCGTTACCTTTTAAATTTTATGATGATTGGTGTTGTAGTTTGAAAGATACATTAAGCAATGCGAAGAAGCGAAGTGCCCGTCAACGATACACAAAGCTGGAGAGCTATTAACATGTCTACATGGCACAAGAGAGTCAGGGAAAGGGCCGCTGCCAATAGATATATCCACTTATTGTAGATATTTTCGCAGCCTTAGTCGTGTTAGGGTCAATGCGAAGTTGTCTCTCATGGGCAGAGCTGGCCAGTTACTGATCAACCTTTTTTGTAATAAGTGAAGAAACGTTTTTTTGGTGAGATAAATGGTAAACTGGATGAAACTGGAATTTCGATGTGAGGCTAAAAATATATTGAGTCGTTCAATGGCAAGTGGGACTCTAGCCCATACTCTCTCGATTGGTACCGGAATGTTTTAAGCAATTAGACTACCGCCGCACCCTTCTATTAGATTAATTGCCTAAGTGATCGGAATTAGGAGATGATCGGAATTATGTGCGTTAACGGTACCATTGTTTGAGGTTTGGTATGGTTATTTTTATAAATTTTGTTCATATGCACCATAGGCTATAGCATATTGAAATTTAAGTTGGTAGAGGAGAATTTTAGTCCAATTCTCCTAGATTCCGCTTTTAGTCTGGCGTAGATTGCCTCCACCGTCGCAAAAATCCTGGCTATGATATCGAAGTCATCTGCTAAGCCTAGAAGCTGGCTACCCTTGGTAAAAGTCGTGCCTCTCGTTTCGATGCCCGCTCGTCGGATCACCCCCTCAAGAGCGATGTTGAACAGCATGCAGGATAGACCGTCACCTTGTCTCAACCCTCGCCGCGTCTCGAAAGGACTCGAGAATGTCCCAGAGATGCGTACGAAACACATCACTCGATCCAATGTAGCTCTGATCAGTCGCGTCAGTTTGTCCGGAAAACCGTGTTCGTACATTATCTGACATAGCTTGTCTCGGTCGACTGTATCGTATGCTGCTTTGAAATCAATAAAGATGTGATGCGTGGTCACCTTGTACTCCCGACATTTCTGCAAGATCTGTCGGATAGTAAAAATTTGGTCCGTAGTTGCGCGAGCCCCCATGAAACCCGCCTGATGATTCCCTACGAAACCTTGTTCTATCGGTGACAACAGGCGTAACAGGATCTGAGAGAGTACCTCGTAGGCGGCGTTTGCCAACGCAATACCGCGATATTTGCAGCAGTCTAGCCGATCACCCTTTTTGTAGATGGGCCAAACCACTCCTTCCATCCATTCCTCCAGTAGCTTTTCCTCCTCCCAAATCCTCGAAATAACCCAGTGTAGAGCCTTTGCCAGCGTTTCTCCGCCATGTTTATAAAGCTCTGCCGGTAGGCGGTCCTTCCCAGCGGCTTTATTGGTCTTCAGCTGCCCGATTTCTCGTTTGACTTCTTGGAGATCAGGTGCTATGACATTACTATCTTCCATGGGCGCTCCAAGGTTAATTCCGTTCCGCCTCCGTCTGCGACTTCGCCATTAAGGTGTTCATCGACAAACTGCTTCTATCTGTCGACCACCTCTCGCTCGTTTGTGACTAAATTCCCTCCCTCGTCTCTACACATGTCAGGTTTCGGTGTGTAGCCCTTCCGAGTTCCGCAATACAATTATCCATAAGAAGCTATATGATGGACTTTTATCAATAAATTTAGTACTTGTATAACAAATACTTGAATAAGCAAACAGAAACCATCCTGATCTTCAATCCTTTTGAATCTTGAATTTCAAAAATAATATTTGGCAACTCCCAGTTAGCTTCGAGGTACGATGCTACTATAACAAGCCAGTCGTCATGTGTCCAAACCTGTTGGGTGGTTAGATAGAGTCAGTAAGATCGTTGTATTAGCCCCGCAATTGTCTTGTACTCTAACAACTGGCTGCGAAATATATTGATAATGGACGTTCAAATCTTTAGAGATGGCTTTGTATTTTTATAACCAATATAATTTAAAGTTATTAGCAATTAGCATAGCTTGTAGCTGCAAAAAGTGCAGCAATGTCGTTGAAAAATAATACAAATAGGAAAGATCACATGTTGCTGCCTTGAGGAACACCCAAGAAGTTGATAAACCGGGAAGAGAAGCAAGGATTAAGCAGTGTACATAGAACCCTGTTGCATAAGTACGAACTGAGTCATACCGTAAAATTCCAAGATGCGCCAAGTCGTGAAGCATCCCCATTTCAAGAATTGGGCTACAAACAAAGACGGCTTTGGAGGCTTCTTTTGCTAAAAATTTCGACGTTCTGTAGTTTACAACGGTCGTCATATGGTGGATGACAGATTTTGATGGTCCGATCTCGAGAGATGTTTTAACGCGTGTCTGATAAACCTCCGTTGCACTGCTTTGATTCCTGTTGACCTTGTTGACTTGAGGAATCACAGAAATCTTTAGCCATATGTATGAGAAACCTAGCTTACAATTCGCCTTTGAAATAATATTTATTTATTTTATTCAAAACAAGACTCATTGATTTCATAAATATACAGAACAGGTTCTTGGCTTCGTGACTGAGCATATTTGAAGGTACTGATGGTCAGATTGTTTAAGCGATTATTCTGTAAATTAGTTATTAAAGCCTTGTTATAATTTATCCTCAACAGATTGCAATTTGTAAAGGAAGAGAGAATTTTTTCAGATTTTCAGCGCATAGTAGCTCACAGTCCGATAGGATCAAAGAACAAACGTCATTAAAAAAGTAATAACAATGACCCAGGTTACTTCCCTGTGGAACGAGTCACTAGAGCCTACAGCAGTATCAGTATATATTTTATCAATTTGAGCTTCAGGAAGACGTGAAATCCACAAGAGGTCCATGATTACAGATCGGCCAATCATAAATCTGTGTTGGCCGGTAGAAATATAGCACTTTGTTGTATTAAGAATAAAATTACTCACCACTATTTTAAATAGTTTAAGTGCAGTCGAAAGGTCGCTAATGCCACAAAAGATTAGCACGTTGTTAAATTGTAGTTACCCTACCCCTGTAACAGCTGAAATTTGAAACAATTTGTTTCGTTGTATAATTCGATTACAAAATAAAGGAGCGTGATTCTCTTTTGTTGGAAAATTTTCTTCGTAATCCAAGCAAATTAGTAATTGAAAAAAATGCAAAGGAAAAATGGAGAAAAAATAAGAAGTTCAAAATACTAACGAAAGACAGAATTATGACAATATTATGACACGTTTTATCGTTCATGACTCATGAGTTCAAACTTAAGCTATAGTAAAGCGGATTTGGAAATTTTGTTTACAAAGCGATGATGATTCGGCTCCTTAAAAACAATTCCTCCGCCAAGGTGAACGTGCGGATGCACGCAATAATTAGATTGTTGTTGTTATAACCGAAAGATGTTCGAGGAATCCTGGACACGAGCAGCTCCTAGTTGGCAGTGCATCGTTGCGCAAAATTTGATTGCGGATGCACGTGAATCCACACCGTATAGGAGAGCAGTCATGGTGAGTTGCTTTCAATTTAGTCAGCTGAATATTTCGACGTCGATGTAGCGTGTCTAATCCCAGCGGGCATCGGTCTCAGGATACGGATAGTGAGGTCAAATGGGTTGGTAAATCAACTAAATATTCGAAAAAAAAACGCGCATGTGTATGCTTCCAAGAGTGAATGTTCTTGTATACAATATAAAGTTTTAAGGTAAAGGGGATTGGAAAAGTCCATTATTATTTTCACAATACACTCCACCTGGCGACTTGTTCGTGAATTCGCATAAAAATAGAATGTTTGGAAATATTTTAGAAAAAAAAATCAATTGCGATTTTTTTAAGTTTGTGCTATGAAAGACATTGACTAATTTTACTGGTTTCAAACTTACATTGACCGACATATTCGTTGTTATTCTAGTTACCTGCACTAAAATGCAAATTAGGAACAATTGTTTGCCTCATTGGAGAGGTGAATATTTTCAATTAAAGATCTAAACATTGAATTTCAACCGATTGTACAACTTTTCTATAGGAAAAAAATCAAAGGCATGACATTTTCATACACATCGTTGCAGTGTATCTCACATCAAAATAGCTGTCGTTACAATTAGCTAATCGCTTACACCGCAACAGTAGTTACGGAGTTCCCTCCATGAGCCAGCCCCATGCAGCAGCAGCAGCAGACCGACCGACCGACAGTGCGCTCCGCTAAAATATGCATGTGCGCATTCGTCCGGCCCGAAACGCTAATTACGTGACATTGTCACATAAAAAGAAGTAAACTTTTTATCCATTTTGTTTTATTGTTTGGCATTACGCCCCGCATGGTCTGGTCTGCTGCAGCCCTTCGGCTGTAGTTAGTGTGTAGTTCCTGTAACCGTGTTTGCAATCCGATGAAAACTGACAGCCGAGCAAACAGAGAGCGAGTAACAATCGCGAATAGCATCGTTACGCACTGTAGCAGCAGGGTGGTGTAATTATGAAATATCGAAATTAGTTACGCATCGATTGTATCGCACCGGAGCAGCAGCAGCAGCAACAACAACGGCAACAACAGAGAAAAACTTCACAAAATGTTACAAGAACTGATTGAAGTATGATACCCTGCCAAACCTGTTGTGTCACGTACTCAAGCGCGTACGTGCGACTCAAAAGACTTGAATGTGATCGCGGAACATCCTACACGATGCATACCCTGCCTTGTTCGGTGCTTGATACTACCGCCAGATCCGTCCGGTGATGAACGCCTTGGGGCATTTGAACATGAATGCGCTCGCATTCCCGCATAGTCGCATTAACGACGCAAGGAGGAAACGCGTGACGTGAGCGCCGCTGTTGAGCGCCGTTTCACGTTCTACCTTGAACCTTCGCTGACTGATGGCATTGCACCATTCAGTATGATAATTTCATGTAAATAGTTCGCCTAGTCAGTGAGAGTCACTGCACGGAAAGCTTTTCCGTGTGCAGAAACCTCCAGAATTAATGCAAAACTATTTTTTGTACAAATTATATCATCTTATCATGTGCGAAACTTTTGGCTAATCGGGGTGCGGAAGTGAGATTTGAAACAAGTGGTTTAGCGTTTACCCGCTCGCACTTCTCTGGGGTGTATGACAGGTGCTTAACCCTGAACAAACTGGTTGATATAGTATAAGCTCAACCTTTATTTCACTGTGCAGATTCAGCTTTTTTAGAACAATTTAAGCACAATGACGCCGCCTGCGGCTATTGACACACAGCATTTCCAAGTGCTATGATTTTCCCAGGTCAGCTTAGCAGTTCCACCTGCTCGCCTGCTAATGGATTTGCCAGTAGCTCGCGCGCTGAGGGGGAAGTAAATACCGTCATCAGTAGACATAAAGAGCCTGTCGCTTTGTTGTTAGCCGTTGATTGACTCGGTGAACAGTCCGTAATAGTTCAAAGGTATGCTACTACAGATTCATTATTTTGTTGTTTGCCAGTGCTAGACACCATTGAATTGTATGGGCGTCAAGTATGGTCTGTCTACCGTCGGAATGGAATTGCTGTATGCTACTTGTCCAATTTGCCACCACCACACCGGGCGGGCGGAGCAAACTGGTTGAAGGTGCAAAATTGGCCATTCTGTGCTGTAACGAGATTTGCATATTAGTTTCAATTGGGAGAAAAAATTGATCATGGTCTAATGATTAGGTACGGCGTTTCAAATCGGTACGCGTATGACGTCTGAAGGTTACTGATTCTTGCAGAAACTGAAAGTAGATACTAGTGATACTTCAAATTTTGTTGGCTAGTGGGATTGCTGAACTCCGTGGTTAATAACATGTATATCTTAACTACGTAACGACTTCGATAAAGCCTTCAATTTTATATTTTATTTATTTATTTATTTATTTATTTCGTCAACCGATGTAGACTAGTATAATGCATATACAGTTTCTTATATAGAAGTCTTATAATTAGATGGTGATTAAAAAGTGTTCTTATTCCTTTGTTTCGTTATCTACGCGTTATGATTACGTATTGAATTAAAGTGATGTTTAAGTCTATGCCGAGACATTGTAAAGTCAATGGTTTCGCAGTATTGATTGTACGCTGCCATCATACGATTTAGTGGACCGAATTTTGCATAATTAGTACGATAATGGCTTATGGCAAATAAATTTCGATTACGAAGTTGCCGGGTAGGTGTATAAAAGTTCAGTTTTGATAAAAGTGTTGCTGAGTCAATACGGTGCGAAACGATATCGTTTACAAATGAGACCATTGCATAAATACGACGCTCTTTTAATGATTGTATATTTATAAGCATGCAGCGTGCTTCGTATGATGGAAGAGGAAATGCTGTCCAACCTAATTTACGAAGAGCATATAAGAGAAATTGTTTTTGTACTGATTCTATTCTTTCTTCGTGCGTGATTGAAAAAGGAGACCATGCAATGCTGCAGTATTCCAGTATTGACCTCACATAAGCAATATATAGTGTTTTGATGGTGTATGGATCTGAAAAATTATAGCTAAAGCGTTTAATAAAACCTAGCATGTTGTTTGCTCTGTGTATTATTGTGTTATAATGGTCAATGAAAGTTAGTTTGGAGTCTAAGATAATTCCTAAATCCCTAACTTTTTCACATTTTTCTACTATTTGATTTCCTAATATGATTGATATTTCCGGTGTAATTCTTTTTCTGCTAAATGATATAAGGTTGCACTTTTTTACATTAAGTTCTAATAAGCTTTTTTTACACCATATGTAGAATATGTGTATTTCGTTCTGGAATACATTGATGTCTTCTTCATTTCTTATTTCCAAAAAGAGCTTCATATCGTCGGCATATATTAGCACTTTAAGTTCCTTGAGAATGAAGGAAATGTCGTTTACATACAAGATAAAAAGAAGAGGTCCCAAATGAGAGCCTTGAGGAACACCAGAAGTGACTTGAATTGGATTCGAGGTCTTTCCGTTAAATTTAATTATTTGTTGGCGATTAGTTAAATACGATTCAAGCCACTTCAGGAGCCCTGGCTCAATTCCAATTTTTTGCAATTTGAAAAGCAGCATTGGTATGTCAATGCGATCAAATGCCTTGCTAAAGTCCGTATAGAGTGCTTCTACATGGTTTCCATTATCCATTGCATTCAGTGTGTGGTCTATGAATTCCAGTAAATTTGTCGTAGTCGAACGTCCTTTGAAGAAACCGTGTTGCATTTCTGTAATTCTGTTTTTAATTTGAAGGAATAGTTTTTCATTGATAATAGCTTCAAAAAGTTTTGGAATGCAAGAGATAATGGCAATACCACGATAATTACGTACGTCAGATTTCCGGCCCGATTTAAAGATAGGCACCAGAAATGAGCTTTTCCATATTTTTGGAAAGATTCCGGATTTTAGTGATAAGTTAAAAAGCCAAAACAGAGGAGCAGTGAACTCTATTGCAAGATTTTTTATGAATATTGGAGGGATTCCGTCAGGCCCAGGACCTTTTGAGGCATCCACATTTTTCAAAGCCTGTAAAATATCCTGAGCCTGAAGTTGGTTAACGCCAATATCCATTGAAGAATCCGGAAAAAATGCAAAATAGTCGCGATCGCGATCTTCTTCAGAAAATGTTGTATAGATTTCTTGAAAAAATTTTGCAAAAAGCTTACAAATATTTTCCGAGCTATCCCCAACATTTTCATCAAGATGCATTATGGATGGAAAATTGTCAGATTTTAGTTTAGTTTTCACGTAATTAAAGAAGTTTTTAGGACTGGACTTTATTTCAAGTTCAATTTTTGAATTGTACTCTTCAAACGCATTGCTGATTGCAAAATTTAGCTGGTTGCATACGTCCAAATATCTTGCTAAATTTTCAGTACTGGCATGTTTTTTATAATTTTTATGGGCCTTTTGTTTGCGATTTTTCAAGTTCTTAATCTTACTGTTATACCAGACTGGACTTTTTGTATTTTTGTGACGTCTTCTTTTCTTTAACGGTATGTTCTGTATCATTACTTCTAATAAAATTTTATAGAATGTGTCTACAGCAACTTCGACATTTTCGTCATTCTTGAGAATAAGTTGCCAATTAACACAGTTTAATCTACGTCTAATGTTTTCATAGTTTGCCTTTTCGTATTCAAAAACTTCTTCGAACTCGCAATCGTTGGGTCTATGGTATTTGTGTATAAATAAAGAATATTCAATTGCTGTGTGAAACGCCTCATTTTTCCATAGTGGATTTAATGATTCAGTCACACAGAAGTCTTCATAAATGTTCGTAAGCAAAAAATCTAGATAGCAATTTTGTTGGTTTTTAATATGGTTAATTTGGTTCAGCCCCAAATTAGCAGTTTTGTCGAAAATAAACTGCAGTGTTTCATTCTCCCCAACGATTGGGAGTAAGATGCATTCATTTTCAGAGTCTGGAATGAAGTCAGCATGGCGTTGATTGAAGTCTCCATAAATGTGAACTTTAACCTCGGGAGGCAGTTGTGATAGAATGTGTTCGGCAATTTGGAAAAATGCTTCGTAAGTTGTTTTATGAGCTTGGTCTGGAGGAAAATACACCGAGGCGAATACATGTGTTTCTCCTGCTAAATGTGATTTTACCCAGACATGCTCGAATTCTTTAAATTTTGTTGTCGTTATAATTTCGGAATTGAAATTAGACGACAAAGCTATGAGGACTCCGCCACCCGACTTCTTTTGAGACTCAAGAAAATTTCTGTCGTCTCTGAATACGTTAAAGGCACTTCCAAAAATTTCTTCACTTTTTACGCTTTCATTCCAGCTTGTCTCAGTTGCCAGAATAACAGAAAAGGATGAGCTATGTAAATTTTTATAAATTTCCTTCATTTTGGCTGGACTTTTCATGCGATTGAAATTTTGACAATAAATCAAAATTTCAGTCACATTCTGTTTTAGGGAAGAAGTTGACGGAAGAGGGTCGGTTGAAGAAATACTTAAATTAGTTACCTCTTTCTCATCGAAAGGAGTCGTTACTTCCGAAAATTCTGGTTGGTGCTTCGGACCGGATGGCTAAATTTATCGGCGCTTTCCCTCGCACGTTGCAGGTACTGGATTCTCTGATTGTTGAGATGCCGTCGATAACCTTCCAAGTCGTCAGATGCTGCCTGTTTCGGTACACCAAATTCCTCATGTACCTCGAAAAAGATTTTCTGCAGGTCCTGCGCAGAGACCGGTAGTCCTTCTGAAGCCAAATTCATTTGTATGCTCGTGTTCGTCATACCTTCGTAGCAGAACGTCGGTTCCTTGTCGTGCATGTATGCCAGGTAAAGACGAATGAGATACATAATTTTCGGATCTCGCAGTCGCGCTTTCAGGAAACGTCCGTCTCCGCCAGCTGATTGTTGCGTTAAGCTGACGATAGGTGGACGCATCGGGTCGGGTGTCCAGGTAGATGTTGAGTGCGATGATGACGTTGACGGTGTTGACGCAG
The DNA here is from genome assembly GCF_943734655.1 of Sabethes cyaneus. Taxonomy (NCBI): domain Eukaryota; kingdom Metazoa; phylum Arthropoda; class Insecta; order Diptera; family Culicidae; genus Sabethes; species Sabethes cyaneus. The sequence goes on from NC_071355.1 coordinate 51,678,101, forward strand.
TGCTATTTCCCGCTGGTGGTGATTCAATTCTATTGTGTTTTGTCTGGTGGCCCGTGTGGTAGGGGTTTAGAATTTCACCCTTTTGAAAGTCAATAAACTTTGGCACTGAAAGTCCTGCAATTGGGTGGTCCGTAGTTGATGGTGGACCAGCAAATTGTACTTTCGCTGTGGCCAGTAGCTGTTTGTCCGAAGCATTCGTACGGGTTTGTTTACCGATTCTATGATTGCTATTTATATTGTTCTTAGTTTTGATGCGCTGTTGTTTACTGCGTTTTCTGCTACGTCTGGCTTTCTCCGCAGCTCTTTCCTGAAGCCTACGAGTCCGTTGTTTGGCGTCATACATCGACCAGTTCTGCATCCAGCGCCATTTATTGCCCAAAAATCGCCATCCTGGAGATGAATGGTCAGTCTTAGGTTGTAGATTTTCATTATTTGCTGATGAAGCTTCTGCTAATTCTTCCTGTAATGTCTTCTGTGGCGGCGAAACAGCTGTTGCATTCGTTTCAACAGCAGACACAGCTGTTGAGACCAATTTTACCTCGTCCAGAATTTCGCGAAGGGTTGACTCGCAATTATATTGAGGTAATGATGTGTCGGCTCTTTCCATCGATAGAGCCATGTCGGTTGTCAGGCTTGATAGCCGTTCGTCCAAATATTTTTTTATTTTTTGTGACATCATTGAGTTTGCTTCGTTGATGCCAGTTATGGTCGTGTGCGCTTGTGAGTCACACGACTGAATGTGCTGACTGACCGCGTTGCACATTTTGTTGTTATTTGTGTTTATTGCTGCCAATGTTACTTTAACGTCGCTGAGCAGGTGTTCAATGCTATCGAAAAGTTCCGATACCAGGCAGAATTTCTTTAAGTCAGCAGCAACACGATGGTTAGCGTCGGTCTGTGAGGTAATGGCCTCTATGAGCTGCTCCTGTTGATGAAGCAGCTTCCTCACGTCGGCCTCCTTCCGTAGTATTTCCTGGCAATCGGCGCACATAGGCACCATGAAAGCCGTGATAAAATGCTCACGCTGCCGCTGCACTCCGATGCATGCTGCATGATATTGTTTGTTACAATATTCGCACTTCCATAGGAAGCGGTCGTCACTGATACCACACGATTTAACTCCGCACGGCATGATTGATGATAAAAAAAAAACGCGCGATTAAAACACAAAATTATTCACTATGTTATTGTTAAAAACGCTTACGCGACGGTTTAAGCGGTAAAATAAAAATTTAAAATTATGAAGAGCGCGCGCAGCAGCGATTCGAAAACGCGTCCGTCCGGTGTGACTGCCACTTGGCGAAAAAAAACGCATGGCTTTGCCAACGAGTATTAATGTGTTCAGGTATGTATCTTATGCAGTAAATTCAATAAAATAATTTTACGAAATTTAAAAATGCTCCGATTTTGTTCAAAACTTCTGAGCTTGTTTCTTTTCGGGAAATTTTAAACACTCATTTTCACAATAGCTCTATTGAGTTACGGAAATGCAAAAGCCATCATTTTTTCTTTTTGTATTTTACTTAAAAATTTATAGCCTGTGAATCAGTGAACCGATTTTAACGATTTCGTAATAAATAAAAGGTATTTTAATAGGCTTTTCAGATAAATATTGAGGCGAAGCTCTCACTTTTGATAATTGCAATTGTTTTTATGCTGTCGGGGCCAAAGAGACACCCTACTTTTCATATTTTTTCTGAAAAAAGAGATTTTTTACGTAACATACCAAAAGAAGCAATAGAAAATCTATTTTGAACTATACTTCTTGTTATTTAAGCACTTGTACAACTGCTATCGGTCATATTGCAAGAGAAGCGCACTCCTTTGCCCATTTGAACCTTCCTCTCCCCTTTGTGAGAGACCGCCTTCCGTTTCGTCATGCCCCAGCGCTGATACTTTTATACTATAGAAAATGTATCCCAAGTTTGATGAACAACCGTCCAGGCGTTCTGGAGTTATGATGGAACATACATTCACTCACGTTCCTCAACTTCCCTTTTGACTCCCTTCCAATCAGCTCCTCCTTCTGTCATGTAGCCAATTAGGCATCTGTTTGCCCTCTGAAAGTCCATACACCAGAAAGAAACAAAACCTTTTATTCATATATCCCTTCTTGGCGCCCCCCCCAACCTCCTCCAATATTACCCCGCATCTTTTTGTCTCTCAGCCACTTGCATAATTGCAGTCGGTCTAGTTTGGTCTATCGGTTTCAATGCAAGAGAAACGTATCATTTTACTTTTTTGAACTTTCCCCCTTGTTCGGGACCACCCGCCTTTTTGTCAGCCCCGCAATGCTGATACCCTTATGTCAAGGAACATGTTTACCAAGTTTGGTCGAGAACTGTCATAGCGTTCTGGAGTTATGGCGGAACATACATACAAACAGTGTTGCAAAATCTGCTCTCGTATGGTCTAATTCTCTCACACATGCGTTTTCGTTCTAACAAACACATTGGGATGAGCAGCTCTCTAGGACTTCCTTTCTCAATTTTTCATGCCCTGAAACGAGTTTTTGTGAGTGTGTGTTTAGCTATCAACCACGGTTGTCGAGAGACCCTACTCGCGTGTGGAGCGCAACATGAAGAAGAAAGAAGAAGTGAAGCAAAATCTGCATTTGAAAAGCAAAAATATCCTACTCCCGTTCACGGGTTGTTGCTAGCTCATGAGTAAAACGCAACAGTGCAGAACGACACGAACAAGGCTGTGAGCTCGCAAGTGTATCGGTATCAGAATGTACGCACACAGTACCAGCGTTTGTTTGTCGTACGCTTACGTCAGTGGAGTATGCGTTGAATGCTATGCTTATCAGACTCGCATGCGCACGGGTCAGCATCGTTTGCTTCTCGTTCGATTTGCAACATTGCAGTTTTTTTTTCATATAAACCCCTGCTTAGTTGCCCTACAGACTAATTCTCCACTCTTGTCTCCCAATCACTTGCGCAACTGATATCGGTCTAAATACAAGAGAAACGCAACCATTTTTACTTGTTTGGACTTTTTCCTATTGTTGGGGAGCGTCCCCCGTTTTGCCAACCCCCCAGTGCTGATTCCCGTATACCAAGGAAGATGTATGCCAAGTTTGGTGGAAAATGATTAAGGCGTTTTGGAAACGGAACATACATACATACAGACATACTCACGTTCACTTTTATATGTTTAGATTTAGTTGTTCAAAAGCTTTATCGTTCTACAGGTATGCACGATCGGATAGTTTTTATTGCAATTTGCACCAAAAATAGATGCAACTGAATAAATTACAAAATAAACACGTGTGACGAACGCACATGCACTGCTAAGCACACACCAATAGACACATTATATGTGTCTACTTCTCTGAGCGCAACTTTCAACTGCTTTTATATAGAACGTGCGGCGTGTTGCACCATGTTCCAGGTTGTATACGCATCGCAACAATTTAAATTAAATTAGCACGAATCACGAGTTGGTTGGGTAGTGCTAATTCGATAACCTATAACAAAATAAGATCTTATTTTTAAACATTATCTCATCTGACACACTTTAGTTTTATCTTGGAAGATGCAACTTTACGACAAACAAGGCGGAATATTAGTAACTTAATTTAATAAAACAAAAATAGTTGAAAAAAAAAACAGAAAATAGATGCAATAGGTAAATCATAGTAGATCGAAAACATTACTGTAAGATTACGTGAATGACCTTTTCTTGCTGCATCCCAGGGCGATGGACCGATGTGACGCAATGAAAGCTGCATTTAAAAAACTTTCACCGAAGCAAAAAGATTACATGTAGGTACAACAAATGGGAAATGCAATGTGCAGCTTCTATCATAAACTAAACTGTGTTTTTATCTCAACATTGCGTTGTTGTAAGCTACCGGAATCAGATCGACAATAACTGATCGATATGAACGAAACAATTAGGGTAGAGGAAGTGAAATGAGCTATTAAATTTTTTTCAGTGCACTCAGAAGAAAAAGTGCCGATGTTAATGCTGAAGGTCAGTAAACCTGAAAGAGCGCTGCTTAAAAAAGGGTTCGCTCTCTGTTTAACAATTAACAATATGGTCCAAATACGATGATCGTCAGTCATTTCAACTTTTACTGTTTAACTTTTACTTGTTGTTTTCCGTTTTTTAATTTCAGCAACTTTATTCTTCGCTTTCAGCAAGAGTATTTTTCCAAGTTAACGTACAGCTTGGAGTCGGAGAGACCTAGAATTTTATGAAAATATTTACACGGCTACGTGAACATATGTATGAATGGAAACAATTTGAGAAGGCTGCATACTAGGTTGACTGGAATTCCATTCCATGCATGATGCATAGTTCTTAGTCGCAAAACTCTAGCAGGTGCGAATTACGATAGCATATCTGGGGCATCATACTTATCACAGTAGCAATTAATTTTGCAATGATTACTGCTTGTGATACTCGGCGAGGTTGATCTAACATTTTTATACCCAATATGAGGATTGTTCCATGGGACATTTCACGGGGCATAACGAATAAATTTACGCTGAATGCTTTCCAGTCTATCATTCCAAGCTGCCTAATCTGAACACCAAACAACGATGGCGAAGCTTTAAAGCATAGGGGATTATCAAATTCACGGTATTTTTTGAATATAAACCGAAGTTGACGGCTAGCTTTTTCAATAGTCTTTGAGATCTCCGGCATAGATGATAATATTTCATCGAGTATCACTCCCAAATCTATCATCTGCTCGACCCTGCTAAGTTCGATTACAGTGATACTATAATCAAATCGGATTGCATTCTTTGCACGATTGTAACGGCGTAACCTTTTCTACGCTTAATAGCAATTGGTTTCTCTCACACCAGTCGGTAAAAAGAACTGTCGTCTGCTATGATCCAGAAACAGTGCTGCATCATTTGCGAATAATGCAAATACCAAAGGTCCCAGGTTACTACCTTACGGCACAACGACTGGTTCGTAAATGAGGTTGATTGGTGATTCCTAATTCGTACAGAGAGCTGAGAGGATTGCGGTTTTTACATTTAGACTGATCCCAGCTAGCACCAACTCGTATATCAATGTACGAAAACTATCGTAAATATCTTCTAACAAACTCGAAATCGTAACTAAAGCTGGTTAAAGTGGGATCAAGTTGATTTTTTGTCGTATATAATGATAATGACTGACATACATACGATTTTCAGCACAAAATCGTAGAGTAGTACGGAGCGACTCGCGCTTAATCGGATATTATCGTATATAAATACTTGTATAGTCGTAACGCTCAAAATTATTCGTAATCACGTATATCGCCTTCAAAATAGTCCGGATATGCCAATTTTGCGCATGAAATACGATTTATTTAGCATGTATATCAGTACGTAATGCTGATTTTTTCCTTTTTTATACATATGAAAATGCTAGCTGGGATTGCAGTTGTGCAAGTGACTGACGGAAAAGAGGGGGGGTTCCACAGAGGAGGAATATATGAAAAAATACCTTTGGTTTTACCATATGCCATGGGCGTAGCGAAGATGGAAGGGGGTGTGTGTGAGGGTTCACCCCCCTCCCCGCCAAGAAAATTTGTTCTTCACTTTAAAGCTTCACAGTTTAGAGCGGGGCCCGACAACGTCACCTTTAATTGCAACAAATCGTTACTCGACAATGAAGCAATTAGTGATGTCCGTTAATCGTTCGATTAATTCAACTAATCGAATAACTATAAAAATATTCGAATAATTTTTAATCGAATACTGCCAGCACGAGTAGTTGAATTAATCGAATAGTTCAAAGGATATAATATGAATGCGATTAATCCCCGAATAATGCTCGCTAATCGTTCATAATCGTTCGATTAATCGAATAAATGAAAAAAATATTCGAATATTTCTAATCGAATACCACTAGCACGAATAGTTGAATTAATCGATTAGTGTAGACAACGCTCGCCGATTAATCGGTAATCGAATAATTGAAAATTTCGGACATCACTAGAAGCAATGAAGCTTCGGTTTCAACTGAAGCAACATCGCGTCCCATCCAAACTGGTTTCAATCAGCGTCAGTAAAACGGGGCTTCACTTCATCGTGACGATCGGTTTTAAGGAGACACCGAAAGTGGCTAACGTTATTGTGTTAGAGCGACACACACTGTACTGTACATCTCATGTGTTCGTTAAAAACCTAAACGCTTATTTGAATGTTGCATTAGTATTGGTAATATATGTCAAATGGCAGAGCTTGCAAACATAAACACAGTTTATCCGCAGCCAACCGCACCGACTGCGAACATCCCGAAAAATGGTTTATTTTCTTTATCAAGACATTCCGATTCATCTAAGATTTGCAGCAGCAATCCTGTTGATCCTATGCATTCAATAGGATGGCTAATTAATCCGTTTGCATTGAAGGCGGGTTTTTGATTGGTGGTCAGCTGTTAGTTTGTTTACATTCTCTAAGCTTATCGATGTGGTAAAAGCAGAAAGCTCTTTAAAAGCTCATTGATGTGGTGAAACTTTGAGACCGTGGTGCTGTTTTTTTGGAAAGCGCTAGTGCAACGAAATATGTGCGCAACCAAATAACTATTAACCAATTCCAGATTATACGTTTTTTGAACACATAATGATCTATATGATCCGATGAATTTATTTTTTTACGTTTTGCTGAGCGTTTATTGATATATACCGAGTCGATAAATGGAATGACAAGATTTAGGAAATTCTAACAGCACTGGGAGCACTGATTACGTGCTCTGCCAATACATATGCATTTTTAAGGCACAAAACAACACATGCATCGAACGGTAGCCATTTATCCAGCCATCTTTGAGCCATTTTCGGTTTCCCCTTAAAGTTTCATTTTCACTTTTCTATCAAATATTCAGTACAAGGCCAGCAACTTTTAACGCAAATGAATTGAATTGGAGTAACATTTCCTGCAATATAACGCATATAACACTTAACCTAGTCAACATCGACCAATCGTGCCCGACTTTCGATTGAAACAGTCACCAACTTCAGCTGACGCTTCCTTGAAACGTTGTGTTCAAGAAATGAAACCAGACGCTTCATGTATGATGCAAAAGTAAAAGAAAGTCAGTTACTCGTCGCCTATTTCACAGGCGTTTCTGAAGTTGTAGTCTTTTTTATTTAAAAAATAAAAAAATTCGATTTAGACCTGGTCGAGCCAGGATAAATGGTCATAACATCACAAATTATTAGCACACATTTTAGCAATAATTTTCAAACACACTACAAACTATAAACTTCGAACTCGTAGCACTTTTTGAAGAAAAACATGAATTACCAGTCGATAAAAGATTGCAGTGACAATTTCTTCTTCCGTGCATTCTGGGGGACTGCAAATATAGAGGCGGTAACATTTCTGTATTCCTGTTCCGGATTTTTTCTAGTGTCGGCCTACTGCCTAGGTGTAGTTTTCGTCATTCGCCACAATGTTGTTGTTGTTGTTTAGCAGCCGAGAGCCGGGGTGGCTCTTTCCGTATCAAGAATTCCTCTCCATTGTACTCGGTCCTGGGCTACTCGTCGCCAATTTGTTGCGAGTCTCGACACACGCAAGCCGGTTTCGACCTGGTCGAGCCATCTAGCACGTTGGGCCCCTCTATTCCTGTTGCCGCGTAGAATTCTTGAAGAGAACGGATTTCACTTTACAATCGTCCGGCATGTTTGAGACGTGACCGACCCACTATAGTCCCCCAACTTTCGCCAGGTGTACGATGGGAATCTCTCCTAGCAGTGCCTGAATCTCGTGACTGATACGTCGCCGCTACTCTCCGCTTTTCGTTTGTACTCCGCCACAATGCAGAACGTTTTTGGCCACCGTGTTTTGTTTGTCATTTCGGTTCGATGCCTTCCGAACTTTTTACATGTGTAGTCCAGAACGTGACAGTGTTTTTTGCACGAAATAATCCGAAAATTCGATCTGGTTTTGCCTCATCAAGATTTAAGAATTTTAAAAATATGTTCAAGAAAATCGGAAAATCTTACGGCATTTGCAGTGCATTTTGGCCAATTTTGTACAATGACGTTGAAAAAGGCCCTCCGAATTTAACAAAAAAATCTGCAAATAAATAACTTATTTCATTTTATTTGTTTGCTGATTTTTCTCACTGTTTAACCCAATTAAATGGACACCAGTTTCTCCGAATTCTAATGTTTTTACACGTTTGCAACCAATAACGGATATGAGTTTCTCTGTCTCTCTCTGTCTGAAAGTTCCCGAGCGCTGCCATTGGCGAAATTGTTTATTCAACATATTAAGCTGTTTTTTTTATTGATATTTCACTTCCCCCGGTGCAATTTTCATCATAAACCAAGCTTGAATCCATCCAGCCAGCTCAGTTGGGGTACAGAAACTGGTACCGACATAGGAACAACATACATCACAGGGGAAAGAGACGAACAAGCATCCAGTTCCAGCGCATAGCACACATGAGAAACGCTATTTTTTCTTCTTTCAAGTGCTCTTAACTACTCCGCTGTAAATTTTCGCACATCAGTTCGAGATATATGTAGTACCGACCGACTGTTTGGGGCAAAAAGAGGTCCGTTAAAACATGGATCGACTCATACACTCGCAATTAGAGAGCGACACTGGCAGTAGACTGGTTGCTTGTGGTGTGCCTGCCTGCCTATCTTGTTTTACGAGCATGCTCTGGCTGCGGAATAGTTTCGAGTAAAGCGAGTCTGTGTACAGTATAGATCTCGCCAAAATTTACTGGGATGGGACTGACATTTCTTCCGCCGTCTGTAGCGAGAAAAGTGTAGAAATCGGATATTTTTTTCTAAGCGACATGATATTTTCTGTCATATTTTCGATCATATTTTACGAGCAGGAGCTAGTAGTATCCTAAAACATGAAATTAGTGATAAGAAGAAGATTTAAGGAACGATGAAATTCGAGTCTGTTGTGTCCCCCTATCAAAAAAATATGGTTGAGTATAAAAAACTAGGTCATCAATCCCTGTATTTTTTGTTCAAACATTGAATACGGTGCTACTTAGATAAGTCCCTTGTGGGGAGAAACTCAAACCATTGGGTAACATCTTCTGACGTTCCAATTTCAGTTATTTTTATCGAACATGTACATCTTCATTTAAAGCACAACTGTCTTCGTTCACCTTTACTGTTTCATCAGTGAGTTGTAGAAGTTTGCGCAAACAATTCACTAGGTGCGGCTTTTTTGGGACTTTTATCTCTGTTGCTTTCGATACGGCGGTATTCAAGAAAAAGATGGCGTTGATACGAATTCACCTCAAATCGTGTTAGGTAGTTAGGAAGGAGCGATAGCGGAAGCGAAAAACATTCCGACATAATGCCACGGGCCACAACCACAGTCGGTCGGCGTTCGCTGAGAGTTCTCGCTTTCCTGCAGTATTCCTCTGATTTAATGTTGAAATTTGCGTATTTCATCATCAACCAACCAGTTTAATGTTGCTTGTCGTCTGAAGCTGAACAACAAAAATGGCCCCAAGTGCTGACACCACGCTGACAGTACCGACTTATGCCGAACTGCACAAAACCGTTCAAGTGGTGGGTTGTGTACTGCTTTTCGTAAACAGGGCCAACCTATTTAAAACATTGCCGTGTCTGGTTGTTTTCGTTTCTATGTTGTTTACAGATTAGAAGTCTGAAGTGCAGGAATTAAGAAGAAGTGCTACGAGATCGTTGACGTTATTTTTGTGGCTGTAAGGGATGTCACGGATGTGGGTTTATTTGACAACGGTATATTATATGACAATGTTTACGAATAAAACAGTCCAATGTAAAAATTTTTCTGAAATGTTTCAAACGTATTTACAAAATATATCGAATTAACTGCCCATAATTCAACTGTTACGATGGCGACAAACGACAAGTTCTCTTAACTAAGATTGTGTTTCAATTTTAAATGAAATTGGCCATTCAACACTCCCTGAAGCCATTTCATGCCATAAAACGCTACAGCGAAATGACGACAAGCACAAACAGTCGTGGGAACTAACCAACTTTTACAATTTAAAGTACTGGAACGGTCAAGAGGTCACGTGCGCTCTACGGGAATATGAACCATTTGGCGAAATTGGTGGAGAACCGGTTTATCGCAAAATCGGGATTTATTGCGGATTAGTTACATACAGGCACACACTATTCAGTGTAAACCTGTTATATTAATTGGATGCATTGTTTACAAATGTGCTGAAATGTTGAAAACTCAATGCAACTGATGTCAAAGTTCATACTTTTTCGGTTGTTTCACCATGAAAGGCATGTTGAATCAGCAAATTTAAATGGTATATTTTTATAGCGGCAATTTTAGTATTGTTTTAATTATTGCAATAAATTTCTAAGATGGCAGGTCTTCTCATATTTGACTGACACACACAATGTGCCACAAATCATCGCCATATAAGCAGAGGTTAATAAAAACCAACGATCCCACCAATCAGAAAAAGAACTATGTCAAGTTCATCGAAAGTCTTTTGCAGCGAGATCCGGTACTGTGTTCGTATACGGTACACAAGCCCGCGGGCGATGAGAAATGAAAAGCAGAAAACGAATCCCGAGACAGAAAGGGACAGAGCAAGATGAAAGAGTTGTTCGATGTTCGGAAGAGAGCAGTTGTTGTGTGCTTGCTGCTGGTGGTGATGTGATACCTACCAAAGCAAAGGCAAGAAAGGCGATGCTTTATAACGGAAGTTTTCAATTCACAACACTCTTACAGACAATCACCCAGACTCGGAAAACAAGAGCAACCGCCGGCCGAAATAAAAAAAAAGAAACACAATGCAATTACAACTACAACCAACCCGGTCCATTCGGTGGTGGCATCCGATGATTTATCGCCTTTTAAACTATGGTCAAGTTCGACCCGCCGTGTAGCAGCGCTGCGCCTCCGAAGGGAAAGCGGATCTGGTAGGATTTTGGAATGTGGAATGACTGGCGCGATGGCGTACCGAACGCGACCGTAGTGCGCTGCATCGAGACCAGACTGTCGTTCGCAAATTTACTTGGCCTCGGCCGGCCTGCCTGCCTGCCTGCTTGGGCCTGCCCGGAGGGGAAAAGGTGCGAACCATTCGAGTCGTTTGCGACAACGGATCACCTCCTCCTCCTGAACGGCGCGGCGTGATCTTTTGTGTACACTACCTACCTACCTACCCATATTTTGTTTTTCATTTCTGTTTCGATCATCGAAAAAGGTCGATGTACCGATTTGAGTGTGGCCGAAAATAATCGAGACTTTCTAAACGATGGCACAGCATTAGAGATCGATTTTGATTGATCAATGAGCTGTGTCTCGTGTGACAGACCACTTTCTAAATGTTTGTTTGTCAACACGGTTTTTTTTATCGGAAATAAGAAATTAGGCAGAACTTGTTGACGCAGACAATACTGACTAAAAATTATAAAAGAAACAACCAATTGAATGCGTTTCAGATGGTCGAATACCTAAAATGCTGAAAAAGCATAAAAGGCAATGCTAGGGGCCTATTCCGGTGTGGTTGTGTCAGCATTTATGCCTCTCACACTGAGGAAAGAAAAGCATCGTAGGATAAATATATTTTTATAAAAATGCAGGCTAGTTTTTTCGGTAATTGTAGAAAAAAATCTTTAAAAAAGTTTTTTTTAAAGCGGCAGATCCTTCAGAATTGCCACGAATTGCATGTCTCCACGCATCACCAGTTCATTGATTTTAAAGCCGCATATGATAGGGTAAACCGACAATAGCTATGGGAAATTCTGGACGAAAACGGTTCTCCGGGTAAGCTTATTAGATTTATCATGTCTACGAAGGATGCGATCCAGTTCTGTGTGAGAATTTCGGGTGGATTATCGACGGACTTCCACAAGGAGACGGCCTTTCATGCTTGCTATTCAACATTGCGCTTGAAGGTGTTACAAGACGAGCGGTACTCGAAATGCGGACGGGAACGATTTTCAATAAATCCAATCCATTTATCTTCTTTGCCGACGACGTGGACAACGGTCGGCAGACCATTTGAGACGGTGTAAGACCAGCACACCTGGCAAAAACACGAGGCAGAGATGATTGGGATGAAGATAAATACGAGCAATTCCAGCTCAAAACGCTGAAAAAAGGCCATTTTTGAATTGACTATTTTTGATTGGAATGAAATTTTCCTGATGTGTTGGATGATTTGTTCGTTGACTTCAAAGCCGCATATGATACCATTGACCGAAAAGAGCTATGGAAAATCATGGAGGAGAACAGCTTCCCCAGGAAGCTCATCAAACTGATTAAATCTGCGATGGATGGTACACAGTGCTGTGTTCGGATTTCGGGTGGATTGTCAAGTTCATTTGAATCACACAGAGGGCTTCGTCAAGGTGATGGTCTTTCATGCCTCCTGTTCAACATAGCGCTATAAGGTGTTATGGACCGAGCGAATATCAACACGCGGGGCACGATATTCAACAAATCAAGTCAAATCGTCTGCTTTGCCGATGACATGGATATTATCGGCAGAACATCTGTGGCGGTGGCTGAACAGTACACCAGACTAAAGCGCGAAGCAGAAAAGATTGGGTTAAAGGTAAATACGTCTAAAACAAAGTACATGCTGGCCAGCGGAACCGAGGGCGAACGACACCGCTTGGGCAGTAGTATATTGATCGACGGCGATGAGTTTGAGGTAGTCGATGAATTTGTCTACCTTGGCTCACTGGTAACGGCGGACAATGATACCAGCCGTGAGATTTGGAGGCGTATTATCAGCGTAAGTCGTGCTTACTATGGGCTTCACAAGCAATTGCGGTCGAGCAGACGTACAAAGGGCACCCTGTACAAGACACTTATTAGACCGGTTGTTCTCTATCCCAGTATCCAGAAGGTGACTAAAGCTGCACGGATACGATGGGCAGGGCATGTTGCAAGAATGCGGGACAACTACCCTGCAAAGATGGTGTTCTCTGCAAATCCGGTAGGAACAAGACGACCAGAAGCGCAGTGAGCAAGATGGTTAGACCAGGTGGAGCGAGATCTGGCGGAGAGTACTCGGTGTCCGAGGAATTGGAGAGCGGTAGCTCTCAACCGAGTTATATGGAGACTCTTTGTTCAATAGGCTTTGTCTTAGGACGGCAAGCCACCTAAATAAATAATAAATAAATAAATGATGTGTTGGATACCCCGCAAGAACTCATTTTCCACTAAACTTGACTCTTTCGTAATGAATAACTTTTCAAAAAAGGCGTATTTAGAAATGGGATTACTTTTTTTCAAAACATCATATCTTGAAAACTACCTATTAGATCAAAATGGCGTCAAAGGAAAAGGTATATAAGTTATATAAAAATAAGTGTCTTTTCAGAAAAAATTACACTGAAAGAAAAAACTTTTTAAAACCACGATAAAAATCATAAAATGTCAATTATCTCAAAACCATCCCCTTTGATTTGCCTATTTTTTTTAAAGGTTGCTTAAGTTATGCCCTAACATCTGGTGAAGAGCTTTCGATGGACCTTCTTTCGGATTTTTTTTTAAATCTTTGAAATTTGTTGAAAATTTTTCAAAAACATCCAAATTCTACAGTTTTGCAACATTCGAAAATTTTCCGTGAAACTGTAAAGACTCTAAAAAACTCGAGTTAATCATGGACATTTTTCAAAATGTTGGGAGTACAAAGTGTTTCGGTTCGATATTATTTCGAAATCAAAATGGATCAACAGATTAATTAAAGTATAAGTAAAGTAAAGTTGTCCATCGTTTACAACTATTTTTTACCAAGCAATTTTCACATTTCGTCTAGAAAAAGGTTTCCTCTTTTGAGGTCATGCAAAGTTCGAGCCAATTTTCGATCTCTTCCGTCGAACAACCTGTAAGCAAAGGAACAATATTCGGAAATTGCGGTGGGTGCGATAAAGTGTCCCACTTGAGCGCTTCCAAATTCTTTTTTACGACTCTTGTGACATGAGGCCGAGCATTGTCATGCAGCAGAATGATTCGATCATGTCTTTTCGGATTTGGACTGTTTTTTTTCATACTATACTACCGAATCGAATCAATTGTAACCGATCGCCGTTTCAACTTTGGTTAAGCGGATAAATTCGTCAAAGTCATAATTTTACGAAGGATCTGTTCCTGTAGCGAGCAAACCAGTGCAGTGTATTAGTAGCGTAGCATATTTTTTGCGTTGCTCACTTCTTTACATGTGCCTTTCATCTATTGGAGATAAAGAGACGTTGGGCAGTATTTGAAAAAGACAAAACTGATAGTTTTCATAATAGGTCGAAAAACAAATTACTAGACATGTACTCCCGGAGAGTACAACTTTGCAGACTCGTCAGCTGTTTGTGGACTATACGGCGGTGTACGATTTAGCCATCGAAACGAGCTGTGGTAGATAATTCTAGTACATTGTTTTTCGACGGAACTAGTTAGCTGTGTAAGTTGCGAAGTAAAACGATGAATTGCAGCTGCGAATTGGGCTTTCTATGGATTACGTAGCCAGCTGAAGTCCCGTAGTTTGCAAATTCACACAAAACTGGAGGATCTATAGAACATTAATCCTCCCGGTGGTCGTTTACAGACATGAACCATGGACGCTGAAAACAACTGATCGCCAAGTGCTAGGGGGTTTTGAGTGTAAAATTCTGCGATCTATACTTGGTGGCAAAATGGAAATTGGAGTGTGACGCAGACGCATGAACTACGAGCTGTGTTAACTGTATCAGCTGTAACAAATATACTGATATAACGAAGGTAGTACAATCAAATATCAAAAGCTTAATAGCTTTTATACAGCTTAGGGAGTAGTCAGAGTAGTCAGAATCTTTAAGCAAGTTCTATGATCAAAGGATGCCCAAATGGTATCTCGCGCAGTGAATGTTTTCAATGAATTGCCAAATAGACACGTTTGTCACAGGACAGCTTTCGTGCTTGGGAACAAATGTCTATCGGTATTTAGGTAATAACTGACTGCGCGCGATTTCGAACGAATCGAATATGTTGATAGTACATAACTTTCGGTGCGGTAAACTGATTTCTCATAGTTTTTTCTGATATCGGTATGTCGGATCTCAACTACCTGTTTCGCAATGGCCACATAACCAAAAACGTCCTCAAATCGTAGGCGAGCTCGAATGACAGTGATCGCACCACCTGCCTTGGTGGATCCAGATCAATTCCTTTCTACTACCAACAACTCCTTCCTGTGACACTTGTGGATGATGCAAAGGATTCCTCGGTCTCTAATAGCAGCAAGTGTGGGACTAACATTCCTTTCCCTCCTAAATTGACCTGCATGGGCATGACCAGCTTTGCTACTGGTCATCACAATGAATTAGATCACCAGAAAATCCACACTGAGAATGATCTGCTACTCCCAAGCATCATTCTGATGGTTCTTTGTGCAATCTCAGCTGATCTCGAGCAATCGCGAGCAACTCACGGGCGGTCAAACTATGCTATGCTATGTTCTATCGCCATCGAGCCCAAAATGGGCTCGAATTTACGAGAACAGACTTTCTAAGCCAGCGTGTTAGTTCGAAACCAAAGCACCAAAGCATTTATTATATTTGGTAGTCATACTGCATAAAGCAGTTTTGTTCTACTTCACAGATTGTAACTAAACATTGACAATGCTTTGCACGGCCTAAGCCGTAGTTCGCAAATTACCTGACCTAATGTTTACTTCTATTTCCAGTAAAATATGACCCGGAAGACAACAAAATTGTGCTGACGTCTTGGAAAGTTTCAAATTAAAATAACATGACTTTCCTTGTTTGTATTACTTTTTTCACCCTTCTTAGATGTTTCCACAAACCTAATACGACACCATTGTAATGTCCATATAAATATATCCAAGCTGGAAGAAGGATCGCTACAATTTGAAGGCTATGAACGCTAAACATGTTGTCACGAATAGCACGCTCGTGCTTGTGGTTGATAGTTGTATGAGTAAACAAACGTTATGGATAGTCAATGTTGTTTGACAAATCGACTAACGTTACTTTCTCAGAAAAAGAACCGTCGTTGAATGACCACATATTCACATATCAGTGGTATGTGAATGATTGCTTCCACAGTAATGATAAAACTTTCGAGCACAAAAATTTCCAACGCCATTGTGCTGGCATGGCCGGACCGTGTATCATTCGCACAACTGTATAAATAGAACACTCAAACAACATTCGACCTCAAAGCAGCATATGGATCAATTAGCATCTGGCCGTAATAGCTCGTTCCCCGCGCTCTCTCTCTTGTTCGGAGATAATTGCGCACTTCCGATTGACGAGGTTCGAATTCCGGAAACACTCATCAACAAGAAAAAAAAATGAGAAAAGAACCAACCTAACCCGGTAGCGGATTAGCTGTGGAGTGCATCTGTAAGTGTGCAGAGAGACCTTCTGCTCGCGATGAGAAGTCAGCAATTCTGCTGAAACACGAAGAAAAAAATGCGAAAAGAATCATACTAGCAAAAATGCGAATGACTCATAAATGGTGCCCATTTTGGAACGCTCTGCTGCAAACCGCACCCACCATACCCAGCCAGTAGGTATAAGCCAGGGAAATTAAATTCATTTTTATGACTGTCGCCGAACTGTGTTTGGTATGATAAATTTCAGCTAGACGATAAGGCTTATCGTTCATTTTAAATTCAAGCTGGATTTCCTTGATTGATCGGTGCGCGGTGCGGTTTGTGTACCTAACATGGTGACCAGATTTCCTGCAGCCAGTGACAGCTCAGACACTCCGCTGAAATATCTTGATGTCATATTTTGACAAGAATATAGTGATTTCTCACTGATTGCTTCAGTCAGGTACGTCGTTATGAATATCAAGAGGGAAGCGTTCTTATCTGGCCGGTAAAATTTTATGGGTTCGGGTTCGGTGTTAATTTTTGTGCTCGTAAAACACAGGTAAACTATTATTTAAGATGTAGTCTAGAGCAGAGTTGTTTGGGACAGGCATTTAAACTGAATGTTTCATGCAATAGCCACAGGGTTACAGATAGCCTGCCAAACCAGCTATTCTTTAGCGAATTTCAACAGTTTCATATGGTTGAAAATGTCTGCCAGGTTTACCCATCCGGTTTCCGTATAAAACTCTTTCGCAGGAAACTGTTTGAAGCCAGTGTTGTCGTGGGTTTCGAATTTTCACAATCCGCAAGCAAAACTTTGATGCATTGCGCCTCGCAATTTAAAAAATGCAGCAGGTTTAAGCCGACCAAATTATGATCGTAAGTAAGTTGATAGCCTTTCTTTCCTCAATGCAAAAAAATTATACTTTTATTGCATAAAAATAAACAATAGGAAAAAGTGAACCACCAAAGCTATACGAAATTTCTTGGATGAAACTTGGCATCATTGTTTAAGATCAACCGTCAGGTATCAGTTACTGTCGTATGAACGACACGTGATCAACCTTACCCAATAGAGAGATAATCTTCTGGATAAACAAACCAAGCTAAGATTATATCACAATTAAGCCCAACAGCGAAGTTTGTCATCCAGCAGCGGCTGGCCGCCGAATGCACTTGCAGCAACAATCTCTTTCTTATCGTGAAAACTGGCATAGGTAGGTACAAAGAAAGATAAACCTGAAATTGCGAAACAAACGGAAAAAAGGGCAAATTCAGCTAACTCACCTTGGGTAATTCCCGTGGCCGCCGCAGTATAATCCCATCGTTTTCGATGTAATCCGGCACATCCTTTCGGTTGCTAAAATTGAACACCACTGTGTTGGTTTCAATGGGCGGCGGAGGTGCCTTAACCTTCTTCTTAAGCGGTGCCATTGGAAAAACGGTATTACTGGTGGTGCTGCTGCTGGCGCTGCAGCTGCTAGTAGCTACTGGCGCCGGGGCCACCACCGGTGAACCCCACTTGGCCATGAAGAAGTCACCGCCGCTGGTGCCGCCAGTTGCCATCGTCGTCGAGCCGACGCCTGCGCCGACGTCACCACCGCCACTAGCACTACTGTTGCTGTTGTTGCTATTGTTGTTCGCTTTCGACACACTCGCACCGGTAGCACTACTTAGCACCGATTCTTCACACGACTTCTCCAGATTGATTTGATTTTTTTCGATCTCGCGAGCGGTTAAATTCACAGTTTTCGACACGTCACTTGATACACTGCTATGAGCACTCACGACGGCGGCGGCTGAGGAGGAGGCATTATCCGGATTGCCACTTGTGTTACCATTATTGCCGCCGACGTTGGCATTTATCACTATTTTGCTTCCGTTGCTATTAACACTAGTATTGGCATTGCTACTATTTAGATTATTAAGATTATGATTGGCGGTGACACTACCGAGGTTGTTGTTTTCTAAATTCGCAGCCGCCTGCGGGGGCGGCGGCTTCAGACCGTTAGCCACCAGACTTTCCCGAGACCGTGGCATGGGCGGCTTCTGGAGGATGACGGCTGACGGCACTGCTGCCGCCACTCCTACTGCTGCTGCTGCTGGCACTGTGATCGGCGATGACGACGTCGAGGAAGAATTCGACGATAGATGATCGTCTACATTCAGTTTCTTGCTGGCAATCAGTTTTGCACCACCACCGACTGCAGCTGTTGAATTTCCACTGCTGACTGTCAGAGAGGGGAGATGCGATTTGTTCTGTGACTGTCCGTTGAATCGGAATTGCGTCGTAATGCCGGCTTTGGAAATATTCTCCATCGCAGAGCGGGAAACCTTCTTTACTTGGTCCGGTTCGTCGTCCAGCTCAAGGTCATCCGATTGGCTGTCACTGCCGTGATCGCTGTTTATAGAATACTCACGCTGTTGGTCCTCCGGATCGTCCGGATCCTCCTCATCGCTCGTAGCGTACTGGAGAATGTTACGGGGCGGCACTTGCGGCGGTGCTGCTGCAGCTGTGTTTGCCGTTGCTGTAATTGCTGGGTCAGACGGTGTTGGCGAGCGAGTACCGGTCGGGGTTGAGGTCGCGATATTCAGCTGGTTCAGTTTGCTCGTAAGTGCTTGGATCGATGGTGAGTCGACGAATGTGTGAGCAGTACTGTTTGTGTTATTTTGCATATTAGCTGAGACAGCCGTTGCGCTTGAGACGCGAGGACTCTCCGGTCGGTTGGTCGTGTTTGTCGTGACTTTACTGTTATTGTGTTGGGCAGCATTCGGCGATAAGGCGGGTGAGTCATACTTGAGACGGTAAGCTGGTTCTACTCGCACTGATAACGGTGTCGATGTGGTGCTGTTTGGATTAGAACCGGCCGATGGAGGTGTCTGCACTGGCGGTGAGGCAGCTGCGTTCTTTAGATTGTTTGTTGTTTCTAGATTGTAACGGATCGCGGTGATGTCCAATTTGGGCAGAATCGGTTTATCTTTCAGACCGTTGGCAGTATTATTGTTGTTGTTGTTGTTGGTATTGCCATTCGACTTGGGACTAGTGTTTCGTGGTATAATATTTGGCTTCTTCGGGCTTAGAGGCGGCTTAGGATGCGTAATCGGAGGTTTCTCCAACGAGATAATCGACTTGTAGCTGGCAACTTTGGCAGCAACTTCGCCCGCAGCTCCGTTGGTCCTAGCAATGGGTCGGCCTCTTCGATTGGCATTCGCCTCGAAAATTTTCATCGTTTGCCGGACCACATCTGGCGGGGGACGTTCGTCCGCATCGATGAACGAGGTCAGCCGTTTCGGTTTTGGGTCACCTTTCTCCCGTCCGTTAATGATTTTTTCCTCGATCGTGACACAATCCACAATAATTTCGGCCTTGTTCATCGCCGTCGATTGACAGTTGTTGTTGATGGCGTTGCCGTTGGCGGTCGCGATCCCGTTGCTGCCAATATCATCCAGTATGATTACATTGCTATCGGTGCTGCTGTATAGGTTTTCCTTTTGGATATCGCGCTCCCAGGCCTTGTGATCGTAGCGCACTAGCGCTTCAACTGATCGGGCCCGTTTCAGCGAGTCCGCACCACGCTGTTTGTTGTAACGATTATACTCGTTCTTCTTCTCCGTCTGTCGGCCACTTCGCGTATAACTGTTCTGCACACTCTTCTGGAACGTCGAAATATATTCATCCGGTGTATTAGCTTTCGGCTGTAAGTTCATTTGTTTATGTTGTAGCCCACGGCCAAGCTTCCCCTGCTGGTAAGATTTATCCTGCGATGGATCCTTGTCATCGATCAGGTTTTCCCGTTCGCTCAAATCTTCACTTTCCTCGTCGAGCAAATTATTTAAACTGGTCGCTCGACGCATGCTGTTAAGCGATGGCCTCTGCTTATTCGCAGATTGCCGCAGCGCTAGACTCAAATATCGACAGCGAAGTTTCGACACAATTCCTGGTCCATACTTTAGTTCTTCTGAAGTGTCCACGTCTACAGTGGTACCCGTTCCCGCATCAAGTCCTTCCCCCACAAATCTACTCTTCTCATAAATTATCTCTTCAGCACTAGCTGCAACCATTTTGGTGCCACTACTGCTACTGTTGTTGGGGCTAACCAAAGAAGAAGCACTTGAAGTGTTTTTCTTTAATTTCCACGCGATCTCACTATTGCTATAACTGTTGGTTAGCTGCTCACAATCAACGCTACTAGCACTAATACCACCAACAACACCTCCGACCGCGGCATACTTTCCCGCTGGACCACTGCTGTTTGCTGGAGCACCGCCACCACCACCTTTGGGTGTACCACTCAACGCACTGCTGGGAAGATTCGGGTTCGATCGACTACTGTAGCCACTAGTATTGCTGCTGGTGCTCTCCGTACCGTCATTGGAATGTGACTGAGTGTGCAACGGTTGTTTCTCTGCTGACGTTCCGCCGACAACAAGCAGCACTTCGGTTGTTCCTCGAGTGGCACTGGCGGTGCTGGTGTTGGTAGGCCCACCGAATGACTTCACCAACACTTGCTGCTGCTGCTGTTCATTCACTTGCGGCGGTGACGAATGCGAATGACCTACGAATACCGGAGCACCAAACAGCGAAGACGGGGATGGAACGGAGGCAGCTGTAGGTGAAGCAGGTGAATCACTATTATTACTACTGAGCTCTTGGGAAGAAGGAACGGGGCTAACGGAAGAGCCCACTGTTGAACCTGGCGGTGTTGTACATTCTGCAACTGACGGTGCCTCTACCGATGGATCTGTGCATGATTTGTTTTTTTTTTTGTTTTTGGATCGTGGTGAATGGTGGGGTGTGCGCATTTGGATTCGATGGTGCATTTTTTTTAGAAATAGAAAACAGAGAACACTGAGTTAGTTACAATCACAAAAGCCCTTTTCCAGTTTCGGTAGAGCAAAAACACATACGCAACATACTATAAACAAAATTCGCTAAATCAATAAAACTGATAACAGATGCTACCTGCTTTTTCGAACAGGTGATTGCGTGGCTACAGCCCTGCCAGGTTGTCGCGTATTCATTTTAGCCGTATGCGGCAACCTATCACGTCTTTCATCAACCTTTACGTGTGCACACAAACAAAACCACCCAAAGGTTTGTTGAGTTCATTCGCAGCTTTCTACACATTTTGTGCGATAAATGGATGATTTTCAGTGCCGTGGCACAGGAAATGTGTTCGGTGCTATAAAAAAAATTTACTATAATAATTATGTTTTGCTTTAAAGAATTGTTTAAACAAAAACTAAAAATTTACCTAAACAGAAGTTTTAATTTTTAATATGTAACCATTATTTGCACCTCACCCTAAGCCAGTGAGTATAATGAATGCTTTTATGCGGATCGTTCCACAAACTAGAGAGCCAGAGAGCAAAAAAGAAAACCGCGCCGCGCTGTAAACATCATACATACTCGGAGAGCCGACTGTGTGCTGCGCAGGCCAGGCCGTGTTTGTTTGTGGATGCGATCACTCGCCGTCGCAAGACTTCTCCCGCGACATCCATCAGTTCACCTGCCTCAGCGATCAACACTGCCGCCCGCCGCGCCGCGTGGCCCGGGGGAGTTAGGTACCTAACATTGATTGTGTGGCACGTTCTTCGTCTTCGTTGGGCTTAACTTGGTATGGGCAGTGTTACCAGAAAGGGTTGCATTGCCGAAAAGGTAAAGTATTTTAAATTTCTCCTCTTCGCGCATTATTCATACTAAAGTGTAAATCTTCATCTAAAAATATTGTTATTTTGAAATGCGATTTTATATTTTCAGTTGTGTCGCTAATTGTTGAATATTTACCTGACGACAACTTTACAGGAACCTACCGGTTTAAAGGACTGCTCTGTTTTGTGTTTAATGCCATCGTTGATTAGTAAGCCATATGCCACACGAAAAAATACTGATTTTTGCAAGCTACTCTGACCGATTAAAAATTTCGAATTTGATTTATTCAAAAATTCAATTTGAAACTATTTGAAAATTGAAAGGATAAATTTAAATTATTTCTAGTGTTTATTACAGACTTTTATTTTGTACAGTTTTCCTATAAGAAGTTTATGCACGCTCGGTGCTGCCAAAAACAACCATGCGTTCCCTTTTTCTTTGCATTCAATGGAGACGCGTTTATGTGCACAAGAATTCCCCTAATAAGGTGATAGGGTGTGCTAGACGCACGCTGCGATTTTTCAGTGGTCCATTAACACAACTTTATTGGTTGCGGTAGTTGACTAGCTTATACTAGATACTAACAATATACCAAAAAATAACTTTATTGCTTAATGGACAGTTAAGAAATCGCGGAAGGGGTACAGCACCACCCACCGCCTTATTCGGGAGTAGAAAATGTGGTTATTCACACATCAATTGAATCATTTACACAGCAGTTCTTTATTTGTCGAAGTTACTGTAGTCACAACTTTTAACTTATTAGAAACAATGATATAGAGCATATCGTTAAAAAAGGAGGTGTCCCAAAAAATCCAGTCTGGTATAACAGATAGATTAAAAATTTTAAAAATCGCAAACACAAGGCCAAATAAAATTAATAAAAATACGACAGTAGTAAAAATTTAGCAATATATCTCAACAGATGCAATCTGAAATGCATCTGAAGAGTACAGTTCAAAAAACTTGAAATAAAGTCTAGTCATGATAACTTATTTAATTACGTAAACACAAAAAAAATCTTGCAATTTTCTCTATTTTCTATAGTGCATCTTGATCAAAATGTTAAGGATAGCACGGAACATATTTTGAATCTTTTTGCAAATATTTTCCAAGAAATCTATACAAGACTGCCTAAGAAATACCAGAGGAGTACACAGTGGGGATTTTTTCGAAAAAAGTCCTTTATCTCTATAACTCAAAATCCCGCTAAGCTAGGATCAATCTTTTAATGTCAAACGAAAGATATTTTTATAAGGATGCTTGTTTACGGCACGCATCTCTCTCCAGTAATTTTTGCCAAAAGAAGGGCATTTTACCCTACTTTTCTCGAAATGCAGAGATGTAAAGCTCCATGTCTCCGGATTCCGAAACAAATATTTTTCGCCATAAAAAAGCTATCTTTAAGGGGAATCCAATGCCATACTGCCCATGGATGCATAGTCGACGTAACGACCAGCACCTTGATTGTTGAGAAAACGCATTTTTATCGTGAAAAACGTTTAAAGCCATATGATCTTTGCTATAAACTTTTTCAATCGAATAATCTGTCAATTTAGTAGAGTTTATTAATCAAAACAGGACTGATGGGGTTTTATGATTCATTCCTCATTTATTATGTTAAAAAAATGCGAACGCCAATTTATGCGAATAAACAGACTGTTTTTATTCCCATAACTTGGCGTAAAGCTACAAAAACAAGTAGATTACTATGCTGATTGATTATGCGGGGAATTACGTCAACCATTAGCATTACGTGAAACCAATAGCAGAGTAGCTCAATTTTACTAAATTTCTCGAATATTTTCGAACAAACATATGTTGTTTGAGTATTGGGCATGTGAACAACATAGTTAAGAGTGCGTAGGACCGAAAAAGTACATTTTAGTCATTTTGGTTTTTACGTCAACTTTCGAACAGTTTTGTATTTGTTTACAGCTTCTGTTGGTTTGTTGTAGTTTTGGTCAAATATAGATCATGCAACCTTGATTTAACAACGTTAATTTAAGGTAGCATGATCTTTATTTGACCAAAACTACAACTGAGAAAATTAAGGTAAAATAACTAAATTTGCCGCGATCAAATATCCCGACATCGGAATCTACATAACGTTAAGTTTCTTGTGGCGAAAACAGATCGGTTTTATCCCAGCGGGCTTCAGAGTTATTAAACAATACATCTCTGTATTCCTAGAATAGTAGGGTAAAATTTCCTTCATTTAGCCAAAACTGTTAGGAACAGACGCGTGCCGTAAACAAGGATCACACCATTGGAATCCCCATAGAAATATCTTCCTTATGATATCACTATATTGAATGTAACCCAGCGGAACTTGGAGATATTGAGATAAAGGATTCTTTTGCAAAAAAAATCCCCACCGTGGAGGACATCGACTCGAGTCTAAAGACTATCAAGGTATTTTACATTGCTCAACTCTGCCTATAAAGTGCTCTCCCGTATTCTGTTCTGTAAACTGAAACCGTTAGTGAAGTTCTTCATCGACGAGTAACAAGCTGGGTTTCGTGAAGATCGCTCCACGACGGATGAGATATTTACCCTGCGTCATTCACTAAACAAGTCCCGGGAGTACAAGTTGCAGACTTATCATCTGTTTGTGGACTTTAAGGTGACTTACGATTCATTCAAACGAAATGAGCTGTGGTAGTGCTAAAACATGGTTTTTCGTCGAAACTGATTACGCTGATTTGTGCGACGTTGGCTGGATGCGTCAAAATCATGCGTCAGAATAGCGAGTGACATTGCAGCCGTTGGATGGACTAAAGTAAGAAGATCCATTCTCTAACGTGCTATTCAACGTTGCTTGGGAATGGACAATACGAAGAGCAAACGTGGAATGGGACTAGCATTACGAAATCTCACGTGATTTTTGATTTTGCAGATGACGTCAATATCATCGGAATTAACCGTTCATTTTCAAGAAGCTTAAAGTAGTAATCTATGCCGAACGAAATGCTCTTTTTGGAAATAAGCAATGAAGAAAATATTAATGTTTTCCAGAATGAAATACTCATATTCTAAATATGGTACAAAAAAACTATTAGAACTATTAGCAGAAAAAGAATCACACCAGAAATCTCAATTGGGTTAGGAAATCAAACAGTAGTAAAATGCGAAAAAGCGTTTTAGTAATTATCTTAGTCTTAGACTCCAAACTAACTTTCATCGACCATTATAACGCAACAATTCACAAGGCAAATAACGTGTTGGGTTTTATCAAATGCCACATTTGTAATTTTGCCAATTCATATATCTTCCAGATACTATATACACTCAAATCTCGTTTTACGCCCACTATTGGGGAATGTAAAAAAATCGGTCGTAAAAAAAGAGGACGTTAATCCAAATTTTGGACGTAAAAACAGAGGACGTTAATTCAAAATTCGGACATAAAAAAAGAGGACGTTAATTCAAATTTTAGACATACAAAAAGAGAATGTTAAATCGAATTAATTAAATTGAACGCAAAAAGAAAAGACGTTATTTCGAATTTCCTGAGATTACGTTGTGGTATTTGACGAGGACGTTGATTCATATTTTGGACGTAAAACGAGAGGACATTTGGTAAAAACGTGGATATAAAGATAATTCACGCAAAATGAATGGATGTAAAAAGAGATTCCGGAAAACCGTGTTCGTGCATTAGTTACCATAGCTGGTCTCGATTGACTGTATCGTATGCTGCTTGCAAGTCAATTAAGATGTGATGCGTGAGCACGTTGTACTCCCAACATTTCTGCAAGATCTGACGGATGGTAAAAATTTGGTCCGCAGTAGCGCGAGCCCCTGATAACTGGCGTGACAGGATCCGGGAGAGTACAGTACAGGTGGCGTTTAGCAGCGTTATGCCACGATAGTTGGAGCTGATTGCCTTTTTTGTAGGTGGAACAGATCACTACTTCCATCCATTCCCTCGGTAGCTTTACCTCCTTCCAAATCTTGGAAATAACCCAATGTTAGGCCGTTGCCAGCCTTTCTCGGTCATGTTTAAAAAGCTCTGCTGGTAGGTGGTGCTTACCGTTGGCTTTGGTGGTTTTCAGTAATCTGATTGACTTGTTGGAGGTCAGGTGCTAAAGCATTTTCGTGAACACAACTTTCATTTTAAGAATAAGAACGGCTTTGGAAATCTCAGAAATCTCGCGTCACTTTTGATTTCGTCCAATGTAACAATTCCACCATATTGAGAAAAACGAGATCGAAGTTCTTCGAATTAAACTTTAAATTGTTTCAAAATGAAATAATTTTCAGTCATTCACTCAACGTGGTTGATGAATAATAACATTCAATATTTAACGGAGATTTTAAAAATCTAAACGTGTCTAATCTAAATCTATATCTAAATCTAAAAACGTGTGTTGCCGTGCTACGCTATTTTCGAGGTTATTTTTCAATATTAGACCGCTTGTTTCACTTAAAATGCATAAATAATGCGAAAAAAAACTTTCACTTGCTAAACGTCCAATGTACAGATTGGGTTTGTTTTGATTTTTTTTGCACTTTGGACATCAGATGAGAACGACCGAAGTAACAGTCAGTCATTCGTAATTCGAATGTGCACATTGGACATTTTGATAATGCTAATTTTTTCACCTCAAAATAATTCTATTTGGGCAGGTGTTTTTGTATAACATAGAGTTTAAAAAGAGCAATAATTTGTTGTGATAAACCGGATTTGTTTACATTTGTTACATTGGACGAAATGAAAAGTGACGCGAGAAATCAATAATAAGTCTTTGAATCTTCAAACCACATATTAACAGTCAAAAAATAAACAATCATCTAATGACACATTCCAGCGTTACGGGACACAATTAGCACCCATTGTTACCGTGTGAATCGTCTCCTGTTTCATCAATTTATTGACAAATACCTTGTGAAATAATTGTTTGAAGAGTACTTTATCTTCCACTAGAATGCTAGGGATTTGATGAAACAGGAAGCGATCTGCATGGTAGGAATAGTGTCCCGTAATGCTGGAATGGGTCTAATACGTCGTGCAAGTTGGGTACATCAATGCTCTTGCCAAGTAAAAAAATAAATGGTCCATGATGAGTAACAACTGCCTTGTTGCCAGTGTTGCCAAAAGAAACTATGTCCTATTGTGTAGAACGGTAGACAAAAGCTAGATCAAGAGGTCTGTCGTCTGTATTCTGAAAGTTATTTACCTGTTGCAATCTAAAGAATCTAAAAGTATCTCGACGAGAGTATGTTCAAGTTCGGTCAACATATTAGCGGGATTGGTTTCTTCGACAAACCACTGAACAGCGACTCTTTTTAAAAAGGTCAAACTCGATACTAATTAATGTGGTACGCTTAGGCTATTTTAAAAATTTTCATTTTAGAAGAACCTTCGAGCTTCCATCCATTTATGTATTTGCAAATTTTATAAATGATCGAAGAGGGAGGGGAATTCGTATTTGATCGTATTTTTATTTTAATCGAAAGTGTACAATTTAATGTGCACAATCCCGAATTGATTCGTCTTTCACGATATTGAGAGAAAATATTTTAAATGCGCAAAACAAATTTAGCAAACATAACATGGTCGTAACATCTAAGTGCCCTTGAAGTGACTAGTTTTCCCCTTATTTTAGATTTTGAAAGTCAAAAGTGTCGCTTTCTTTCTTCTAATTTTTTTCACTTAATCATAAAAAAGCATTTATAGAGTTCTTAGCTCATTATTTTATCCAAACAGCACCAAAATAAACACTTTGATCTGAACCTCAACATTAAAATTAATAAGCATTACTATGTGTCTAACTAGGATTCTTGGTTTTTGTTTGATTACAAAAATAAAGCAATTCTAGGCAAATGCAAAGTTCCAGGGCTCTTGTTTGATAAACAAAACTGACATATTTTAGGGACCATGATGGAAAGAATAAATGTTATCCATTAAAAATCACATATTTTTGAATTTTCCGACTTTACGTGGAACACTCCGATACTTTACTGTTGTCAGTCTCAAAGTCGGTATCATTTCACACATTTTCACAAATTTTGTTTATTTGGCACTAAGTTTGCTACATTTATTTGTAGGAAAAAAGCTGCGTTTTAATATATTTCGATATTGTTACTGGTCCATCGTTGACAAATAGCCAAGTAACAGAAGAAATATCTTTCGACATATCGATGGATTACATGTAGTGCAGGCTGCATATCCACACTAAACATTATGTATAGAGTAAGGAGGGGTAAAAGTACGATGCGGGTAAAAGTGCGATTCAATGATTTATCAGTGCGGATTCCGAGTAAATTGACTACATTGGCATGGATGGGTGAGTACTTTGACAGCTTAAATCCATCATAAACATTTGTTGTTTACGAATCATAGTTACTGAGTTATGGGTAAAAGTTATTTTAGAACGGTTTTGATGTAATATTTCGTTGTACGGCAAATACGATGTCAACAGGAGGATATTACTTATTCACAAATTGTAGCAGCGTTTTACATCACTCAGATATCTCTTTTGAAATTGCGGTGAGATGAATTTACAAAATATATGTTGCTTTTTCATAATTTAATCAAACCCCGTCAAGCGCCTAGCGGGGCAAAAGTTCGATTTATTGACGGGGTAAAAGTTCGATTCATGGATCGAGAATCTAACTCATTTTACTGACGGGACGACGACACTATGCAAGTCCTTGCGACTTGTAAGGTACTGCGGGCGACGCCGTTCGTCCGTCAGCGTTATAGCCGCGATTCTCGACGGGGTTGTTCGGGGAAAGGAGTTCTAGTTCTATCACGGAACGAAAAAATTCGTTTGTTTCAAACGAAATTTTTTTAACAACCTAAAAATATTTTTGTGTCGAAACGAAATTCTTTTTAAATCAAGAAAATAACAGTTTCGCTTTTCCATAATTTAATCAAATCCCGTCAAGCGCCTAGCGGAGTAAAGGTGCGATTCACGGACGGGGCAAAAATGTATAGCTTATATACAGCTTTAGGCACTATATTACAGATACTAGAAATGGAAGATCTGCAGAAAACTGTGCTCTACAGATGTTGGTCGAAGGAAAACAATGTTTTTCCGCTGATGAAACATAAAACAAACGTTTGGGAAAGTTTCGATCTGTCGGAGGCTGCAATACACCAGCGGAAAATAGGAAAGGTGTAAATTGAGAATATTCCTTACCGAAATATACGACAGATTGACGATAATATGGTTTTGTTAGCTACTGCTGTGCTATTTTCATGGATTCGAGCTTCGCACTTTTGCCCCGCGGTAATCGAACTTTTACCCCGCTAGTGGGGTAAAAGTGCGAATCGGCACTTGTTCAGAAGAATGAATAATTTATTTTCAATAACACTATTATTCCAGATGATTTATAGTTGAATGTAAAGACATTGAGTAGCTGCATCACTATAAAATATATTTTGTTGTTGTTCTTCTTTATATCTCGCGAAAATTGATGACAACTTCAAACATCGCACTTATGCCCCGCCCTACTCTACTTCAATTTCAGCATTTCCTTTACAATGTTGTAGGTACCAACAATTATCGAGAATTACGTTTCCTGATACAATTAAAATTAGATTTGAGAAAAAATACGCTGGCAACTTGGAGACCGCAAACGAATAACGAAAGAGCAACCACTTACAGAGAGAACTCGCATGTTCATGATATCTCGAGATCGCACCAGCTATCGTCGAATGAACAAATGTGGAATGTGTTGGAATGAAAGTACGGTTATCAAACATGTCGCCCTTCGATCAGCGACTTCAGCTAACTATACGGGTATGCTTTGAGAAACATTATTTCTAGTAAAATGTTAGGTATAATTTAGAAGCGCAAAACATTTTCTTGTTTGTAATCCCTCATATATGAGGGGCAATCACTAAAATTAAGACTGTTCAGTGTGATTGCCTAGGATCAATCTATCTTTCGAACAACTCAAACCAACGGGAATTTTGTGATGAAATATGGTCGCGTAAGTGGAGCATCTGGATAGCACATGGGATGCTGCCTACTAGTTGATACTTGACGGATGAGTGTTGTTGAGTCTCGAGTAATACGTTATTTTGGCATCATGCTGAAGAGCCTACATTCGGGAAATGGCCATTCAAATAATCAAGCTATTATCGAACGAAGATGGCCGGCAGTAAGTTGCAACGCAATTGCATCCAGTGCTGGTTATTATCGATAATCGTGCAAAGCGGAAGGGAAAGGAGTACCGGCGAAATGCGGGTGAATAAAAACCGGAATGACCTGTCCGAAGCAGAACAAGCGGATGAAACAAGTAGGTCAGATTTACCGAGTCAAATGTGGAACGGGTGTTGGTTGGTTGGTTGGTGCAAATCGACTAGTTAGGTGAATTGATGGCTTATGGAACAATCAAGTATTCAAGGAGCGACAGTGAATGCGCATTCCTAGGGATTCGTGGTACCCATGCCGATGCGATGGTGAGCTGGGTTGGATCTGGGTTTCTCTGTGTTGACACAATTAAAGTCATATTCAATAAACTTTCATGGGCCCACGAATTGGATGACTCGCAACCTGATTTTCATTTTTATCATTTACGACCGAACATTTACTTTATGAGTATTTTCACCTTTTTTACATAAAAACTTTAAGCTCGACAGAATGAGCATGGAAT
This sequence comes from Sabethes cyaneus, assembly GCF_943734655.1. Taxonomy (NCBI): domain Eukaryota; kingdom Metazoa; phylum Arthropoda; class Insecta; order Diptera; family Culicidae; genus Sabethes; species Sabethes cyaneus. The sequence goes on from NC_071355.1 coordinate 51,708,639, forward strand.
TATGCAATCATGGATTCTCTTCGAACTGCACAGTCGACAAAATTGTCGACAAAAACTGTCCCAGTTTTTACGCATCGTTGACGTCACCTTTTGAAATTGTTTTGGCCACAAAATTGGGCTGCAATGAAAAACCACCGAAAAAAATAAATACCAGAAAAACGCCGCTTCTTCCACCGAGAGCTTTATGCATATCATATTAACAATCAGCATACAGCACCACACATGATGACAGGTGGTGCCGACCAGGTGAATTGAATTGCCCCACAACTGCCGCGGCCGTGTGGTATGGCGGAAAATCACGCACAGAAAGCTAAATGGCCGAAAGCTAATGGCGTTCGCACGGGGCGCAGTGGGGCTCGAAGATGGTTTCAGTTCAGATTGGCCGTATAAAGTTGATCGGGCAATACACAGTCGTTGATTTTAAAGTGAAAAATTAAGCTAATTTTATTATTACGTCGGCCATTTCAACCGTCACAGGTTGGCTTCACAATCCCACTCTTCGACTTTATCGTTAATTTGATGGTTAAGAAAAATCGATAGATTATAAAAATATAAAAAACCGATGCATATGTGGTTGACCAATTTTGTAGTATGATGGAGCAATTTTACTGTTTCGCTGACTTTACCCCACGTAACTCCGATAACTGGCGTAAAGTTTGGGGTTCATTTACATTTCTCATGTTAGCGCTCTATCGCTCGAATCTACATTGCCGTCTCATCAGCCAGCCATTGCTGGGTGCATAATATTTGGATGAAACTGACCGTAGCCAGTGGTGGTTGGCCGCAGCCAAGGCGAAAACCACAATGGATAATGTGTTATTTAACGTTTCGCTGGTATCGTGATGTAAAAACGAAGCACAGTGGCCCAGGATTAGAACTGCATTTCATCATCCAATGGATTTGGATTTTGGATGCATATTTTACTGGCATTAACTAAAACGGTGAGTTTAAAATAAATATGCGTAGAGGAACATTTCGTCTTCGAAAAGTTTCCTACAGATTAGTTTCAGCAAAATTTAATTTAGATTTATAAATTAATTCCAGCCAAATTCTAGATTCTGGACCACTGTGCAATGACTGAAGGTAGAAAAGCAGAATATTTAATCGATTTGAATATGAATGTGCGAATCGAAAAAGTGTTTTAAGGCAGAAGTTTGGAAAGTATTTCTGAAATAAAAAGTGGCATGCGTTCATGAGAAGCAAAAACCAACAGCGATTCGAAGGGGCATACAAGGGAAAATACCCACAAACACACACATACCATTAACGTGATTTTGGCCACCAGATGGGTGGACGAACGAATGCCAGATGATCATGATGGGTAGATTCTCGTGTGGAAAATTAGCATACTCAACCGGCCTACACGGATAATGGCCGCTTGATGCTTATCGAAAGGAAGTGCAAATTGTTTATATTGTGGCGAAAATAACCTTGAGTGGATGAGTTACGAGCAGAGAGCGGTGAGATTGTTGAAAGCCATCGATTGCATATTTAACCGGAATAGTGTTCTAACCATTCCGGGTGTTCACTTTGAAAATCATTAACGGTAAGTTGACCAAACTCGTGACTTTAGTCATGACCTTGAAATGCGGTCAGGCATATATTAATATTTTTTTGAAACGATGATTCTACAATTGATGAAGGGACGGTAAGGGAAAGTAATGAAGAAGGATTTTTTCGGGAATGAAGGGGAAGGGTGGAAAGGAAGGGGGGGGGGGGTAATAGGTAGCTATGGTTAACAAGTTGTCGCTGTGACTCCTGTCTTTTGTCCAATGCTGGAAGGTGCATGGGTCGAACCAAGCTGTAATCAGAGATTATAACCGGATTTGAACCCACAACACCTGCCAGGGCCCTGGCAGGTGTTGTGGGTTCAAATCCGGTTATAATCTCTGATTACAGCTTGGTTCGACCCATGCACCTTCCAGCATTGGACAAAAGACAGGAGTCACAGCGACAACTTGTTAACCATAGCTACCTATTACCCCCCCCCCCCCTCCTTTCCACCCTTCCCCTTCATTCCCGAAAAAATCCTTCTTCATTACTTTCCCTTACCGTCCCTTCATCAATTGTAGAATCATCGTTAACGGTAAGGCTAAAGCTCGTCTATCCACCGTAAGATGACTTAATTGTACGTTTGTAAAAGTGATCATTGTAATAAACTACAAATGATAGCGAACTTTCATTCTCACTATAAGTGCAGTAGTTAGGTTATTTTAGAATATACTTATTTGAATGGCTTTTAACCAATCCGAATTGTTTCTACTTCTAATTAACTGTCAAAAAAGTTAAAAGTCGAACTACTCGACTTCCGCTTCACTGACGTGTGCACTCTCTAGCTAGTTGTTAGTGCTGTCCGATTAGAAGCTGTGGATAAGGAAAATTATTTAGATTGACCGCAATAAAATTAACTCGATTACGCACAAAATAACTAACTTGCATTTATTCAACGATCTAATTACAGGCATAACAAGGGAGCAACAGAGAGCCTTCAAGCAGTGCAGATTCGCGTAAAGTCCATGGCAATTTGGAGATAAAACCAAGTTGTCGGTTTGCCTTGGATCGACATGTACAGCTAAGCTTACGATCCGAAAGAATACCAAGATCTGTTACATGGTCCAGTCTGTAGAGAATACTTCCTCCGATACGCTAATCGAAGATATTCGTTCCTATGGAACGATGAAAAGTCATCACGTTGGATTTTGCGATATTGATAACGAGTCTGTCCATTTGACACCAATTAACGAATTCAGAACCAATTCAGAAACATTTACAACTGGAGATAGTGCTCGATACAGCGCACAATTATATGTAGATCTTCAAAGTTTGTTTGCGTAAATAAACTTGTATTTGTTTTGTAAATGTTTTATAATGCAACATTGTTGTAGAAGATGATGAATAAAAATTGTCCTAAATTGGTTCCTTGCGGTACTCCAGAGGTATTAACAAGTGGTGAAGTCGTCGTCAGCAGCATAAAATCGAAGTGACTCGTGCTATTTCAAGCAGTCGTCTTCATTCAACTAGATCTTGGGCCACTCGTCGCCAATTTTCCAGTCGAGATTCGTAGTTTGTATTCCGCCGAATATCGTCCGCAGCATCTTCCGCTCGAACACGGCAAGGGTGGTTGCCCTCAGGAGCGTCACAGCTTTAAGTCCATAAAGATCTACGGTCTGAGAAGGATTTTGTACATTGTCAGCTTCGTACGGCGGCGTATATTTCGTTATCGTAGCGTTTTACGAAGGACCTCCTTACTAGAGTTGTTGTCCGCGGTCACCAGCGTTCCCGTATACACGAATTCATAAGGCGACATTTCGTCTCAACCCTAGCCGCGTCTCGAAGGGACTCGAGTGTCTCCAAGATACGCACGAAACACATTATTTGATCTAATCTAGCTCTGATCAGTCGTGTTTATCCGGAAAACCGTATTCGTCCATTATCTGCCACAGCTGGTCTCGAACGACTATATGGTACGCTGCTTTGAAATCAATGAAAATGTGATGCGTGGACACGTTGTTCTCCCGACATTTCTGCACGATCAGTCGGCAGATGAAAATTTTTTCACAGTGGCGCGAGCCTCTATGATGGCCCACCAGATAATTCCCTACGAAACCTTATGCTATCGGTGACAGTCGGCGTAATAGGATCTGGGAGAGGACCTTGTAGGCAGCGTTTACCGGCGTTATACCGTGATAATTGCAGCACTCGAGCCGATCACCCTTTTTGAAAATGGGGTAAACCATTCCTCCGGTAGCTTCTCCTCCTCCCAAAACTTTGAAATTACCCAGTATAGAGCCGTTGCCAGCGTTTTTCGGCCATATTTATAAAGCTCGGCCGATAGGCGGTGCTTATCACCGGTTTTGTTTGTCTTCTGCAACCCGACTTCTCGTTTTACTTCTTGTAGATCAGGTGCTGTGACCCAGTTAGCTCCGGGGTACGATGCTGGCCTAAGAAGCCAGTCGTCGTATGTTCGAATCTCGACTGGGCGGTGCCGCTCCAGAGTTAATAGGATCTTTGCACTAGCCCCGTAATTTTCCTGTACTCTAATAACCGGCTGCGAAGTCTGTCGATAAAGAAGGGTCAAGTTCTGAAAGACCTTTATACCCATGGTCCAAGAACTGCTTTTACTTGTAGACCACCTCGCACTCGTCTATACATAGGTTCCCTTCCTCGTCCCTACGCATATGTCAGGTTTCGGTGTGTAGCCCTTACGAGATTGGTTAACCTTCTCGTAAAACTTGCGCGTGTCATTAGCTCGAAATACGTGTTCTAATTCGTCACGACCTCTGTCCTTCTTTTGGCGCCTTTTATTCCTCAGGATCGTGTCAACTGGTTCCTGGCCCTTCGATATTTGGCCAAATTCTCCCTAGTGGCAATGCTCCAATAATTTTTCCAAGCAATTTTCTTTTTCTCCACCGCTTGTTGGCATACCCATCACACAAACCAATAAATTCGTTGTTACAAATCTACCGAGAATGAAACCATGCTGGTCAGACGAAGTATGAGACTTCGTCGCTTGTAGAATTCGTTCGCTGACGATTACCTCGAACAACTTCGCTTGATATCATCTACGTGAAAATTAAATCGAAAACTAAGTCTACTGAACATATTGGAACTTAGACTAATCTCAAGTTTTTAGTTTTGACCTTGAAATGCGGTCATACATATATATTAATATTTTTTGAAACGATGGTTCTACAATTGATGAAGGGACGGTAGGTAAAGAAATGAAAATTTTTTTGGTGAAGGTGGGGAAGAGAGGAAAGGAAGGGGGGGGTATTGGTAGCTATGCTTGACAAGTAGTCATTTTGACTCCTACCTTTTGTCCAATGCTGGAAGGTGCATGAGTCGAACCAAGCTGTAATCTGAGATTATAACCGGATTCGAACCCACAACACTGGACCAGCTGGACCAGCGCCTCTATCGTTCAAAGGTACAAGTACCAGCGAACCACATGCCCTGGCGGGTGTTGTGGGTTCGAGTCCGGTTATAATCTCAGATTACAGCTTGGTTCGACTCATGCACTTTCCAGCATTGGACAAAAGGTAGGAGTCAAAATGACTACTTGTCAAGCATAGCTACCAATACCCCCCCCCCCCCTTCCTTTCCGCTCTTCCCCACCTTCACAAAAAAAAATTCATTTCTTTACCTACCGTCCCTTCATCAATTGTAGAACCATCGTTTCAAAAAATATTAATATTGGAACTTGATATTCATATACTGAAAATACGTGAGGAAACATTTCCGATGTCAAATAATCTTCGAGTAGCGTGATGGAGCGGGTGCAAGACGTCAGTGGTTCATAAAATCCGTACATGATCCGATGAAAGCTAGTTGCCACTGCCAGTAAACTCGATGAATGAAGATGTCTACGTGAAGCTCAATAATCACGGTGAAACAATAAAACCGGGACATCAAGTTCATTACTGAGAAGTTTCGCTGTAAAAGTCCCTTGTTGAATCTTCTGACCACTCTCTAGTGTATCCAATCCAAATCTAAGCTGGCATCGGTTTTCGCAGCGGGGAAGATTATTAGGTACACGTCATGGTAGATGTCTCACAGCGATACGTTGAACACGTTTAATCGAGCTTTCCAACACAAGTTATGAGAATTCCAGATGATACAGGTGCCGGAACGGACCGACTCCCAGCAGATCTCTATGAAAATGGCCATAGTCGCTAATTACTGTCGCAGTGGCCTTTTAACCCAATGCCCTTCTGGCATACAAAAACAACGGCAATTCACTGGATAATTTCAAAGATTTAGGAGAAGGAGAAACTACCGGAGGAGTGGATAAAAGGTGTGGTTTGTCCTATCTACAAAAAGGGCGATCGGCTAGATTGCTATAATTACCACGGCATTACGCCGGTCAGCGCCTCCTGTCAAGGTGCTCTCTTATCTCATGTATCTCCAATAGCAAGGCAGAACTTCTTCGGAAGTTTCCTAATTACTCCATATCAGGTATGGAGCCTAAATCGCAAAACGGTCATTGGCTTTATAAACCATGTAGTACCGAATTGGGGCACAGGATTACAACTATTCCGATCAACTCCATCAATGGGTAAGAGCGATCCGTAAATTGTGTACAGCAATCGGGGCCTGTCACAAAAGACGATTATTAAGACTGTGACCTTTTAACCCAAATCTCCAATTGCAAGAAAATTCGTAGAGTAGTATCAGGCGAGTTTTATGGGGGCCCATGCTACTACGGATCAAATTTTAACTCTCCGACAAATCCTCCAGAAATATCGGGAGTACAATGCGCCTCCGCATCATATTTTCGTGGATTTCAGGGCAGCATATGATACAGTCGAGTGCGAACAACTATGGTAGATAATGCACGAGAACAGTTTTCCGGACAAACTGACGCGGCTGACCAATGCTACCTTAGAGAGAGTAATGTACTACGTGCGCGATTCGGGGGCATTTCGAGCCCTTTCGAATAGTGCAGAGGGTTGTGGCAAGGGGATGGACTGTCCTGTATGTTATTCAACATTGCTTTTGTAGGTGTGATCTGGCGAGCGCGCATTGAAACGAGAGAAACGATCTTCAGCCAGGCTACTCTTGCTGATATCATTACTACAAACCTTGGGACGGTTAAGGCAATCTACACCAGACTAAAAACAGATACTAGGAGAAATGGATTACAAATCAAACGCCCCCGAGAATACAACGTTTGCATCTAACGGACAGGGACTATTGACGGCGATGAATTGGAAGTGGTTGATGAGTTCGTATATTTGGAAATCGAGCCTACTTTTCCTTCCGCAAGACGCTTCGATCAAGGAGCATACGCCGCCGCACAAAACTGACGGTGATACAAAACGCTAATCAGACCGGTAGTCCTCTACGGACTTGGGACAGTAACTTTGTTTACGGCAGACATACGTGCACTTGCCGTATTTGATTGTAAAAAGCAAAGCCGTGGGCTTAAACCATCATTAGACATTATCCTTCATCGACAGACTTCGGAGCCGACTGTTTAGAGTGCAGGAAAATTGCGGGGCCAGTGTAACGATCCTACTGACTCTATCTAGCAAGCACCGCATAGACGAGATTCGAACATACAACGACTGGATTGTCAGACCAGCATCGTACCTCGAATCTAACTGGGCGGTATTACGGTTACGAATCATTTTCAGTATAAACAGATAGCAAAGATTGGCGTATGCGTATAAACCACGAGTTGGAGAGCCTGGCGAAAGTTGATAGACTACGGTGGGCTGGCCACGTCGGTCGCAAGGATGCAGAACGACTGTGCAGTGAAATCCGTTTTCTTCAAAAGCCCCACCAAGAAGGAATAGAGGGGCCCAACGTGCTAGATGGCTCGACCAGGTTCAGGTAGAAGCCAACTTGCATGTGTCAAGACGCTCAAGGAATTGGCGACGAGTAGCCCAAGACCGAGTGCACTGGAGAGGAATTCGTCATTCGGCAATAGCCACCTAGGCTCTCTGCTGGTAGAGGTAAGTAAGTAAGATGATACATTTTCAAGTATTGGTCGTACTAATGCGCAGTACAATGCTTTCAAGCAATGCGCATCTGTACATGTGATTTTTGTGATGAATCCCAGTTGCTCTCAGAAGCTCTGGAGATCACGGCAATATACGGTTGGTTGAACGTGAGTTTGTTATCCAACAGAACTCCAAGATCATTGATCTGGCCGACGCGTTCGAGAACAACTCCATTTAACACACATTTGACGATGCTTCTTGTTAGCTTGTTTCTGTTACACCAATCAGCATATGTGTCCAGCGGTGTTTACAATCAGTAGCAATCGACAGATTTCACAACTAAATAGATCTTTAGATCGTCGGCATATAACAGTACATAGCAAAGTGGTTAATCAAAATCAAAAACCCAAAAATCAAAATCCCCAAGTTACAGCCTTGTGGGACACCGGAAGTATTACTGAATGTACGTGAAACTGTGGAATACAGTTTGACACGCAAAATGTGGCCTGAAAGGTATGAGCTGAACCATGAAGTTAGTCTATCAAATACACCGAGTTTAGAGAGCTTGTGCAAGAGTCTACTGTGTCGAACGCGGCCTTAATATCTGTGTACACAGCGTCAATTGGAGATATGAGATGCAGGTACCAGTTAGTCGATACAGAGCGGCCCAGCATAAAACCATGTTCGTAACTGAAATATACTTTGTGGTGCTATTCAGAATTACACTACTGATGGTGATACCAAAAAGCTTTGATTCAGCAGAAAGATTTGTAATGCCTCTGTAGTTCATTAAATCTCGCTTTCCTCCCTTTTCGAGTATAGGAAACACACACTACATACTGCTCAAACGATTTGCTTAAAATCCGACTGTGGGGGAGGGCAAGAGCAGTAGTGCAGCGACAGAATATAATAGCCGGAACATCATCGGGACCAAGTGAGTAGGAGCTCTTCAACACTTTGACATCAACAATAACCATATTTGGAGTGACGTTAAAAACATTCAGATCGACAGCACCATCAGGGACACCTGACGCACCTATTTCAGTAGGTATCAGATTAGTACAACCACTAGCGATACAGAAGATAAATGCTCGGCAAACAATTCGCAAGATTTGATAACTGTCGATGATTCTGTTCCGCCCAGAATCACACTAAAAGGAACAACAAAAGTTTATCAAAATTATTACATATTCTGCTGTTTATACCAAATAGAAAACATGTTCTGTTACCAACTCAAAATGGCACTTATGATGTATCAGACTTTGCTATCATTTTGCTTTCATTTTTATTGAAAGAAAATGTGTTGGTAGATTCTATATATGATGTAAATAAATCTTAAATATTTAAATCAATCTATTCTCACTTAAATTTTTGACGCAGGACTACGTCTTACGGCAAGTTTTGAAATAGGGTGTCATTCCAAAAAATCGAAAAATGCAAGCGTCACGAAAAATGAAAGGTTTTGAGCGCTAATAGCTCAGCGGTTTTCCGATCGATTTTCAATATTCTTACACCAATCGATCGGAAAATCTTCTAAGAATTGACCCAAAAGAAGAAAAGTATCGATTCTTGATGTTGAACTATTGAAAAATTGAAAATAATGAACCTATGTTTTACCAGAATTCTCGCTTCGTGATTGGTTGGAAGTTTCTTTACGATGATCTAAACCTATACCAATTTGACATCTGTGCTTGGGAAGTAAGCCACAGCAAGTGACCAAGTTTCCTCATTTCAACAAGATTTCTTAACACCACGGTTCAACCTAGACCATTTTGATGTCCTTGCTTGGGAAGTACGCCAGAGAGAGTATCAAAGCCCCCTCGTGCCAACAGATTTCTTACGAACGCGATTAAACCTAGTCCAATTTGATGTCTGTGTTAGTGAAGTGTGCCAGAAAAAATGACACAAGTTCGTTGTCCCAACAGATCGCAAATTCTTTACTGCGAGACGATCAAACCTCGGCGAACTTGATATCTGTGTTGGAAAAATGTGCCACAGCTGTAGTGTTCGGTTATAATACAACTCTGTATGAATACGCATGCTTGCCGTTTCATTATAAGTGTAGTGAAAAGATATGCTGTTGATAAAATAGGATTGAATTGGTAAAATCCCTTCAATGTGGGGAACCATGGGTAATAAAAACAATCTTTAATTTCAGTAAGGTAGCAGGAAAGCAATAGTTTGTGTTCTAGATTTTGTTAAGTGGTTTTCAAATGCACAATCTTTTGAGAATTCAACGTATGCAATGTTACTACTTTGATAAATGTTACATAGTATGTATATATGTTGCATATAGCATGTATACATGAAGAATCGAATGATTACAAGCATGAATACATGCCACTATCACTACAAAGAGACTTACGTAGTCCTGCGTCATCTATATATGCGGTCGTGTCTTGTATACAATCCCTCTGATTTTTTCTAGTAAAATGGTTGGTTCAAATTATATGATGATAGCAAAATGATGATGATATGATAGTAAAATGATAACTTATTCTGTTTTCCTATTAATATTGTGTAACAGCAAGGTTAGTATTTCATTTGATATTTTTGATAGCAAAAGTAGTATTCAATTTAATTTCACGACGTGGAATTTTTGCAATCACTTTTGATATTTTAACCGCTAAGTCGACCAAAATGAAATCACACCGAGTATTCAAAATCCGTTACATCAAGATATCAAATTTTGTTTTCAATTTGCTCTAAAACCCTGCTCGGGTAACAGCTTTTCCTTTTGGAGTTTTGGAATGTCCAAAAGCTTTCATTTGACAAGCCAAATTGCATTCACCTGCGCTAAGCGTCATTGGCATCTTTGTAAGCACGTTTAAATAACTCTGTTCGTTGCTTACGAGGTAGTCTATGTTTTGCATTCCGATGTCGTTTCAATCTGCACAGCTTACTGCTACTCCAAGCAAGGTATAAAGGAGATTTTACTCTAGTTAAATAGATGTCCGTGCAGATACACGTCCATCTCGCCCAACAATGCAACTCAATCCAGGGTATTCGTCAAGTGCTTCAAAGTTTATATATAGTCGTATAAACTTTGAAGCACTTGACGAATACTTAGAGGTGGAGGATGGTGAGGATCGACGGGAAGCAGTGGAGGTATTGCGCAAATCATAGAGATCTCTTCATCAGGAAGTAGGGCTGTCTAACCGGTAGTACCGGTAGTACCGAAACCGGTAATACCGGCCAATTTTTGGATACCGAAATACCGGTTTTGGAAAGGCAAAAAACCGGTATTTCCGGTATTTTCTAATCTGCTTGTTTTTTCCAACTCCTTATTCGAATAAGAACTAAATTTGATAAAAGATTATAAAACTCTTAGAAAAACAACTTGGTGTTAATGCCGACGAGATTCTTCGACTACTAATAATGAAGAGAGTGCAATTGTGAGTCAAATTATTTTAGCTCTTAAACCCGTTTAAGGCACAGTAGAGTAACTTTGCTGTAAAAATGTTTCATTGTATAAGCCAGTCGTCGCGTTTCAATTTATTTTTGAACAACTTGATATTCAAAAGCCACCAAATTATTCGAAGTTATCAAATAACGAATTTAGGAAACAAGATCAGAACCCAGAAACGTCACTTACAATAGGAAATTGCAGTGTTGGGCACCGCTAATTCGCTAACTAATCGCAAACTGCAAATTAACAGTCACAGTTTATTTTTGAACATATCACAACAACTTACATTGTAATCTATCACTGTACAAATTATTACTAATTTATCTTTATTACATGGCTTTTCTTAATAAAACTAGGATCAAAACCTAAAATAATGGATAAAATGCTCTACAGTTTATTAATTTCAAAATTAACAGCGGCAGTTCATTTGGAATTTCGGATCAGCAACAATTCTGCTAGTCTGAGTATAAATTATGAAGCCTAATTAGCGTTTCGGGATTGCCCGGTTAGCGAATTAGCGGTACCCAACACTGCAATTTACTATTGTAAGTGACGTTTCTGGGTAAATTGTTATTCAACAATGAAGTAATGAAGCTTCAGTTTTAACAGAAGCAGCGCCGCTTCGTTTCAAAACTGGCTTCAATCAGCGTCATTGAAACGATTTTCACTTCATCATGACGACCGGTTTTAAAGTTTCATTTGTATTTCTCTATCAAATATTCAGAAAAAGTCAGCGTAGACTTTGAATGCAATTGAATTGATTTTGAGTAAGATTTCCTACATTAATCTACTCAACACCGACAAATCGTGCATGACTGTCAATCGTCATCATTTGACACAGTCAGTAGCTTCAGCTGAAGCTTGCTCGAAACGTTCTGTTCAACAAATTGAACAAGTCGCTTCATATATGAATTACATAAATATGAATTCATTTATTTCTTTCGACGATACCGGGCTCTGATCAGAATACGGGGATCTTTGCGCGTTTGGAGCATTCTTGCCAGCAAAGGATCTGCCAGTAAAGAATTTGGAATATTTTTTAAGTCTTTCGAGTGATATTTGATTACACAAGGAGATGAAATCTGCATCCCACTATCTTCGAATAGTGGGATTGATAACAGAGAAGAGAAGGTATTTGTGAACGACGATGACGAGGATGACGTTATGCAGGAGCTCCGGTTTGGGGATGGAGAAAAAATTGTAGAGAGGCTGTAGGAGACGGGGGTTTTAATTATGCTGGAAGCAACAATACAAGATATTTTGTAAATAATTAAAGGCGGGTCTCCCTACTACAAATTTGAAGAAATGAAAGGAAAGTTCCTGATGTGCTTAGAGTCATTCGTTAGACATCATGAAAGCGGAAGTTTTTTCAATTGTTGGAAGTGTTGGCAATGAAATTCGTTCTATATTAAGGGAATTAAATCGCTAAGTGTGTTATATCTGCTTCAATTCTATTTTGCTAAGCAACAATACTGAAGCTAACGTTTCAAAATAAAAAGATTTACTGAAAAACATCGATATTTCTATTGATTTCGAATAATCTGCCAATACCGGTATTCTACCGGTATTACCGGTATTTTCTACGCCAATACCGAAATACCGGTTTTCACCAAAAGCGCCCAATACCGACAGCCCTATCAGGAAGGCAGTAAACGAGGTTGAGTGTTCGTTCAAGATAATTACTCAGTGGATTAACTTGTTTCAAGTTAAGGAATTCAAATCCACCAACCACAGCAACATTAGCAGCAGTAAGGAGGGAATTGTCGTATTATACTACATCTTCCCCCTTAAACCAATAAGTTTGCGGTTGGTTGTATTCATCGAAAATGAGAATTCTGTGGTCTGGAGCCCCCTAAAACTAACTACCTTGCTTCGATTAGGAGGAATGTAAACTGCCACAAGCAAAACCTTTGTGTCTCTGATAACAGAAAACACACAGATATGTTCGAGAACTTCCATGGTTTAGATCGACCATCGAATTAGGGAACTGTTGAACACCGGTGATTAATACGCCACTAAAAGAACTCTTGTGACTGTTCTTCGAGCTACGATCACATCGATACATGTTGAAGGCGGATCCAAACAGCAGAAGGGAAATGATTCAGCAATCAGTTTTAGTTAACAAGATTACATAATTGGTGCAGTCATTAGTTAGATGTGAGGAGCAGGTCTCCCACTTTATTGCTTAAACCTCGCACAGTACGCTCTAATAACAGATGACAACTTAAATTTTGGAATTTTTTTTGAGGCCCCTATACTACACAACAAACGAGCTCAGAGAGAAATGAGAGTATGTATGTGTTAGCTCTCTCTCTCTCCTCTTTTTGTCAAAATTTTTTGTTGTGTTTATACTTCCCTTGTTTGGCTTAAAATGACGTGAAACAAGAAGCATTTCGAGAGCGCCCTGTACACTTCTACGAACTGCCACAGAAATCTAGGCAAAAAGTATACGGTACAACATTTAAAAAGCGAATATGTTGCGGCTTCCACTGTTTACTATATCCTACGATGCCCAACAACTATTCGCAAGCAAGGTAGTGGAAGACCAGCCAAAATTATGGACGCAGAAGGACATCGTTTTCTTTCTCGTTTCTTCAACAACAAGCCCTCTCGTGTGGCTATCAATTAAGATGCAGCAGACGAATGTTTGAAGAAAATTTTGATCCCGTTTCTACAATAACATCATGCAGATGGACAATACGTGTTTTGGCCGGATAGAGCATCATCGCATTACGCCAAAAAACACAATCGTTCCTGAATACCCATTCGATCCCATTTTTACCCAAAAACCATTACCCGAAAAATCTGTCTCAGTGCGCCCAATGGAAGATTTCATCGGGATTTTGAGTTCCTTGGTGTACAAAAATAACTGGAGAACCACGAATCGCAAAAAGTTGATTGGTAGAATCAGATCTTATTCATGTATCTTTGTCTTTTGTTGACAGCTTGAGAAAAAAAAATTTTAGTTGTCACCCGTTAATAACCGTGTCATTGGTGTGTGTAGAGAGTTCACAAGAGATTCCATTGCGTTACTATGAAGAACACCTATAATTTTATGATGTCGTTCGTAATTATAAAAGAAGTTTTCAATTATTTTGTATACTTGAAAAAGGAAAATCTTCAAATCATCATTCATTCTTCAATTCCTTAAGCGTGTCGAGACGCGGGTTAACTTTCGATCTGGTCAAGCCATCTAGCACGATGTAACGTAAAAAATAAAAAAAAACATTAATTCATTCATGTTGGATGGTACGAAAAGGAAACCTCAAGTTTGATCTAGTAGAAAATAAACAATAGCAAAAATCTGCCCTTTTTGGTGGAACGCAAGGAAATTTTCAAAGTGATTTTTATGTTAACACATATTTACCACATAAGTGGCGGAGGAATATTTAGTTAGCTTTTTGAAAAACTAATCTAAACCCTGCGACGTAATAGATAGGAAACCACCTCGATAACAAATTTTATAATCGATAAAACTAGTAGGATAAAATGAGCATACCTTGAACTTCAAACCGACAGTCAAGCAAAGCCGCCGGGTGCCACTCGCCGTGGAGCCACGTGAACCACCCTGTTATCTAATCAGCCATGATATTTATCGTCTTATCAACAGAGTGCGGTTGATGTATATTGCACTTCTCAAACATACTGATGATAGTAAAACTGTCATATATGTTTATTGAGTAGCCTGGACGTTTAATTACGCGAATTAAAATGTTGAACGATTGAAGGTTTATTTTTTATTAGCATAAGGCTTCCAACAAATAAGGCAATTCAATACAGATTAGAATATATAATAATGCACAAATATTATGTGTGTCAAGAATCTTGACTCAAGATAAATCCTGCAGCACAATGCACAAAGAATAAGTTGGCTTCAAAAGAACAGATTTTAAAAGCTAATTAAATAGCACTCAAATTGTACTCGAGCAGACCGTCGCTGCTGTTTGCTATAATTATCGAGAAATTTTCGCTACAGTTGGGTAAAAATATGAGCCACGGCAAAAGGCAACAAAAAATGGTTGCTTCAATTAGTATTCTGCACCAAGCAAATTCGCCAACCGTTGCCGGTTTCGCGTCGTTTCAGTGATTTTTTTGCGCTTCATCCCCTTCCAGCAATGGCTTTATTTTTGGAGCAACAAATTTGCTCACTTGTGCTATTTTCCCGGGAGGTAACCTGAACTCGGCTAGAGCAAGCCGTTGGCATTCAAGCTTTCGGGAACACTTGAGCAAACTAGCGTAAGTTTTTTTTCGTGAAGAAGAGGAGTAAACAAATGCGCACAGGAAAGTAGAACAATGAGTTGCTTTTGTGCTAATTTACTTGCTCATCGCCAGCTGGTTCGATGGGAATGGAACTTTTTGCGCACTTGAACGGTAGCGGCAGTTGTTCGATCGATCGGAGGGGCTTCACACCACACCAGTAGAATTTGCGGGATATATCCGTCTGCTGGAGGAGCCGGTAAATTATGGCGCAAGATCCGGTCCATACACTACTGGGTGGCTTATCGTCGCGCCGCCACCCGGTCGGAGCAGTTTTTTGCACCGACATGTCGGGTGGAATTATCTCTTTAGGTTAAATATACGGCGAGGTTTATCTTATCGAACGGTATTGACAGCCTTTGGGCATACGTTTAATGACAGCTAATGGTGACCTTGCAGAGCGCAGAGGCGGTATTATGTCCGGGCCTGATGCGAAGCTTTCCTTATTTGGTTTAACGAGTAATAAATGAAAAGCTGCCGAAATTAGTACAGTCTTCTGAGACGCCATAGCCATAAGCGTCATTATATGTAGCCTGTAGGTGTGAGCTTAAATCGAAAAAATCCCACTATTTTACAACATTTTTTAATTTACAATCAAAAAGCTTGTACAAATTTCCCGCTTCAGAGACCATATCAATATAATAAACATCTTCACTGTATGCTAAATGTATTTCTTATTTGTTAAAGAGCTCATAGCAGCCAAATTTTTTACCCTTTTTGGACGACGAAGAAAAAAATGTCCATACAGCAGAGGCAAAAACTTCACTTAAACAACATTACAAAAAACACCTGCTGAAATCACCGTTTAGTATCAACATTTTCTTCTTATTTTTTTTTATTGTTGTTTACAGTCTTCAGTACAGTACAGACTAGTATTACTTATATAGATCTAATTTTCTGAATTAATTATTGCACTTCTAAACCTACTTTTGCTAATATTAAAGTCAACTAAATGGTTTACTTCATTGAAATGTCTACAACAAGCATGAAGCGGGTTATTATGGCCATACGATGTTCGATGCCTCGGGGTCCAAAGTAACGCGTAATTTCAACTGCTCCAGGAGGTAACTGCTATCGACGGCCCCCATTAGTAAGTCGAAAATAAATAATCTTCGCGACAATACTCTTCTTTCTGCTAGCGTACTGAGTCTTATTAACCGGCAACGATTTCCATAAGCAGGAAGGTGTAGCGGGTTCTGCCATGGCAAGCGGCGCAGAGCATACCGAATGAATGCACGTTGAACGCTTTCAATTTTATTGGCGTGAGTAACATTATATGGTGACCATACCGGTGCGGCATACTCCAGAATACTGCGAGCAAGAGAGCAATACAGCGTTTTCAAAGCATAAAAATCTTCAAAATCAGCGGCAACCCGACGGATAAAACCAAGAATGGCGTACGCTTTGGACGAAATCGTGTTAATGTGCTCGTCGAACTTTATCTTGCTGTCGATTGTAACCCCCAGATCCTTGACGGAGCTGCATCGTGCTATGTCATGTGCGTGTATGCAGTATGTAAATCGTTGTGTATTGCGAAGGCGGTAGTAAAAAATAACGTTGCATTTCAATACATTCACTTCCATACCGTTTACGTGGCACCACCGAAGCAGGTTGTTAATATCACTTTGCAAAGCGTCGCGGTCGAGAGAGGAAGTGATAGTACGGAAGATTTTTAGGTCGTCAGCGAACAACAATTTCTCGGAATCGATCCAATCGCAAATATCATTCACGAAAAGTACAAAGATTAATGGTCCTAGGATACTGCCTTGAGGTACTCCGGACGGAATGGGAAAGCTATATGACTTAGTTCCTTGAACATTAACGGAAGCCGTCCGGCCAGTCAAATAAGAGTACACCCAGTTACAAATCCAATCCGGCAAACCTAGACGCCTCATTTTTTCAACAGCTAGCGCGTGTGGAACCTTATCGAAGGCCTTAGCGAAGTCAACGTATATTGCGTCTACCTGTTGACGTTTCTCTATGCGCCTCAACGTGTTAGTTACAAAGCACATGAGACAGTGGAGCGATTTTTTCAAACCCGTGTTGATATTCAGTGATTACGTGGTGAACCGCTGCGTATAGCGAGCGATGTACTATTTTCTCAAAGACTTTTGATATGCTGTTTAAGACCGAGATACCTCTGTAGTTTTCAACGTTATTCAAGTTGCCAGATTTATGAATCGGTGTAATCGAAGCATGTTTCCAAGCACGAGGGAAAACTCCAGTAGCAAGTTAACTATTCAGGATCAATCTGAGAGGGACTGCCAATGTTGTAGCGCAATGTTTCAGAAATAGCGGCGATAATCCGTCAGGACCCGGTCCTTTAGAGGAGTTTACTGTCGAGAGAGCGGATGATATATCGCTTAACGATAGCCTCATTGGAGGAAAATATAAGTCGAACGTTCGTATATTTCGGACTGCATCATGTTGATTTATCGGAGGGTCGTTGCAATACACCGTTTGAAAGAAATCAGCGAATAGGTTTGCGGAATCTTCTGCGTCACTCACTGTCGTATCTTTATAAAAGACGGTATTTGGAACTCCGCCGCTTACTACGGTTTTTGGTGAACTTCCAGAAAGACGAAGAGGATCGCGTTTCACTTGAGATTCGATTCCACGAATATAATCCCGGTAAGCTGCGTCACGTTGTGCGACATATTGTTCCTCGAGTTGACGGAGAACCTCTTTAAACTGGGTAGATCTGTGTTTGAGATAGCGCTTACGAGCTTTTCTTAGGCGATTACGACTTGACCTTCTGACCTTATAAAACACATGTTGTTCCATAATTTCACATTACTGTTGAATCATTAATTCTAATAAAATTAACCCTTTTAAACGTTCTAAAATCATCTTTGTTTTTGAACTAATTTTTTCTTCGATCAAAACAATTCTGTCGGCGCCCTTGTTGCCACTTTCTATCAGCAAATTTTGTGAAATAAATCTTCCCCTTTTGTTTACAGAATTATTGGTGACTGTAATTAGCAGATTTTATCACCAGCGCATATTAATTCATAAAAATAGAGGATATTATTTAATTTTAGTCAGACCTAAAATATCCCAATAAAAAAACTCGGAAACAATGAGGTTATCAATTTGGCATTACTTTCCGCGTGTGTACAGGCATACAGAGTATGCGTGACGTTCGATTGCCCTAGTTTTATGAAGGGTCTACCTAGTGACGATCATTTCAATACTTCGATTCCTCGCTCAAAATTTAGAACGATCTGTAATCGTTCTTAAAACAAATCTTTTGAATTCCCGTCTTTCATTAAATGAAGGTAACCAACGCAACCACTGGCGTGCCTAAGCTGGGCTACACTGCACTGGGGCACGTACCACACCTTCTTTGTAAAATTAACAGTAAGACAAAATAATGTCTGTAACACAAAAGTCTGCAGGTTTAAATTAAACCGTCCACTATTTTTGCGATAAGTAATTAATTGCTTAAAAATAGTTTCAGTTTCAAGTTTCATTTTGAGGGGGCTCCGTCGCCGCAAGGTTACCAAGTTTGCTTTGACAAGCGAGGGGTCGAGGGTTCGAATCTTAGTAGAATCAGGCCATTGTCATGTCTAGGGACTTTACCATGGATTGATTCTCAGGACCCTGATCATTACGCTTTCTTCATGTGAATTTTAGATTATTCCGATTAGGCCCCTTCACAATGCAAAAGTCACCTTATAGTCACCTTATAGTTTGTACTGGTTAGCGGAACGCAATGAGTCCTCGCCAGGGACAGCTTTAATATGGGATTTTTTTTCCATGTGTGGACTCATCACTGCGACCAGTATAGTTGATCTATTGTGATATCGCCCGGGTGTTCGCTGTATGACCTGCACTGCATTTCTTTTTGCTCTAATCGCTATTGAATGAGCGATATCCTTATTAAATTTCATGCGTGCTTGTGTGTGGGTTACCCTTCCTTCCAAGTTTGATCTACTTTACCCACTTATTTCTCGCTGCCAGTACTATCCCATATTATAGCCGTCCCTGGCGAGGACTCATTCGTACCTCTGACCAGTACACTTAACTATAGGAGGGACATTTGCACTGTCAAGAGGCTTCAGAGGGTAAATATAGAATTCACAATGAAGGAAAGGTAAATGGAGGGGCCTGAAAATAAACTCATGCTAAAGTCACTTGACATCGAATGGCTTGATTCTACTAACATTCGAGCCCACGACCACTCGCTTGTCAAAGCATACTCGATAACCTTGCGGCTATGGAGCCCCCCTTAATATGGAATAGTACTGGCAGTGAGGAACGAGTGAGTAAAGTAGAACAAGCCTTGAAAGAAAAGGCTGTTTCACACAATCACGTTTAAAATTTAATAAGTATATCGGTTACTCAATAGCGATTGTAGCAAAAAGAAATGCAGTGCAGGCTATACAACAAACATCCGGGCGATATCACAATACAGTACGACACATATATATTCGAACAAAAATCATTTTATGCTTACAACGGCATATACAATTTGTCCCAGATGGGTTTGTCCTATCTACAAAAAGGGTGATCGGCTAGACTGCTGCAACTATCGTGGTATTACGTTGGGGGCTTGCGCAACTACGTACCAAATTTTTACTATCCGACAGATCTTGCAGAAAAATCGGGAGTACAACGTGCCCACGCATCACATCTTTATTGATTGCAAAGCAGCATACGATATAGTCGATCGAGACTAGCTATGGCAGATAATGCACGAACACGGTTTTCCGGACAAACTGACGCAACTAATCAGAGCTACATTGGATCGAGTGATGTGTTTCGTACGCATCTCTGGGACACTCTCGAGTCCCTTCGAGACGCGACGAGGGTTGAGGTCAACATCGCTCTTGAGGGGGTGATCCGACGAGCGGACATCGAAACGAGAGGCACGATTTTTACCAAGGGTAGCCAACTTCTAGGCTTTGCAGGTGACTTCGATATCATAGCCAGGAACTTTGCGACGGCGGAGGCAATCTACGCCAGACTGAATGCAGAGTCTAGGAGAATTGGGCTAAAAATAAATGCATCGAAGACCGAATACATGAAAAGAAGAGGCTCAAAGCAAACAAACGCGCGTCTCCCACGGACGGTAACCGTTGACGGGCGACGAACTAGAAGTGGTAGAGGAGTTCGTGTATTTGGGATCGCTGGTGACCGCGGACAACAACACTAGTGAGGAGATCCAGCGGCGCAGCCAAGCGGGAAATCGGGCCTACTTTGCCCTTCGTAAAACGCTACGATCAGGAAGCGTACGCCGCCGCACGAAGTTAACCATGTACAAAACTCTTATTAGACCGGTAGTTCTTTATGGACTTGAAGCCGTGATGCTGTTCACGGAGGACATACGCGCCCTTGCCGTGTTTGAGCGGAAAGTGCTTCGGACGATATTTGGCGGAATACAAACTGAAAGCGGAGAGTGGCGGAGGCGTATGAATCACGAGCTACAGGCACTGCTTGGGGAGACTCCCATCGTACATCTAGCGAAAGTTAGCAGGCTACGGTGGGCCGGACACGTCGTAAGGATGCCGAACGACAGTGCGACGAAAATAGTACTCTTCAACAACCTCACCGGCACCAGGAACAGGGCGGCCCAACGTGCACGATGGCTCGACCAGGTCGAAAGCGATTTGCGACTTCTGAGACGACTAGGGAATTGGCTACGAGTGGCCCAAGACCGAGTTGAATGGAGACGAGTGCTTGAAACAGCACGAGCCACTCCGGCTCTATGCTGCTGAAGAAGAAGAAGAAGAAGAGATAAAAAAATTAAAAATGAATTCCTATTTTGTGGACGGAAAAAGTTAAAACAAAAAAGCCAAGACGTAAAACGGGAGATAAAACAGAAAACTGGAGAGGAAAGGGAAAAAGGAGCTAAAAATAGAATAAAGGCGACAGAAAAGATGGGAAAACTATGCATCAAAACGAGAAAACCGGAACAGACGAAATCGAAAAATGGGAATAAAACGATATAAAAGGTGTTAGAAAAAGACGACTTCTGGAAACGAAAAAAGGGAAAAAGAGAACAGAAAAGCCGGGAACCGGAAAGAAAATAACAAAAACTGGGTTCAAAGTATGAGAAAAATGGGACTAAATAAGCAAAAGAACGAATGAGAGAACGAAACCCAAGTAAACGGTACAGAAAAGTATAAAACACGCAGCAAAAAGGGAAAAAACAGGAAAGAAACAGGGAAGGAAAAAAACGTGTACGAGAATAAGATGAAAAATATCAAGCTTAATTTTGAGCAAAATATTGTGTTTAATTTCGTGTCCATATCCGGTTTGAAGTAGAACTTCAAGTTCAAATTAGTCCAAATTTCAGTTTAATTTAATGTCCAATGTGAAGCTCAGTGTCAAGTTCAATTGCATGTCCGTTTTTAAGTCCAAATTTGTTTGGATTCCAATTTCAAATAAAAACTTCATATTCTGTATTGAATCCGGTTTCAGGTCTGATTCCAAGTAAAACTTTCAGTCTAAATTGTTCTAATTTTTAGTCCATTTCAAGTTCAAGTGAAGTTCCAAGCCCAAATTCAAGTCTGTTTTAAAGACCTATGTCATGTCCGATACCCGAATCTCTGCTGGGAGAGGCTGTCAATAGGACCGTAGGGCTAGCGCCGTAATTGTCATGTACTCTAGCAGCTGGCTGTGTAAACTGTCGTATAAAAAGCAGAAGATCAAGTTTTGATACCGGAATGTAACAGCTAGGTTTTGCTTTTTTTCAAGTATAATTTCAACTTTAATTTCTAGTCCAGTTAGAAATCAAATTTCTAGTCCAATTTTATATCCCGAAAGTCCCGGAGTTATTACCCAAATAGGCCGGTATCTATACCTATAAATAAGGATTTCTGTCTGTCTGTCTGTCTGTCTGTCTGTCCGTATGTTCCTTATAGAATCGAAAACTACTGAACCAATCGGCATGAAAATATGCATGTAGAGGTTTTTTGGGGCCAGGAAAGGTTTTAGTGATGGTTAGAAACCCCTCCCCCCATTAAGAGGGGGGGCTCCGATACAAATGAAACACAAATTTCTCCATAACTCGACAACTAATCAAGCAAATAGAACAAAATTTGGCATGTGGGTGTTTTCGGTGACAAGAATTTATTCTATGGTAAAT
This sequence comes from Sabethes cyaneus, assembly GCF_943734655.1. NCBI lineage: Eukaryota > Metazoa > Arthropoda > Insecta > Diptera > Culicidae > Sabethes > Sabethes cyaneus. The sequence goes on from NC_071355.1 coordinate 51,730,843, forward strand.
TGAGACCCCTCCCCTCTTTATAAGGGGAATTATAACACCTCTCCTCTTTAAAAGGGGGGGCTTCCATACAAATTTCCTCAGAACTCGAGAACTAATCACGCAAATGGAACCAAATTTGGCATGTGAAGGTTTTCGAGGGCAATAATATTTTCTATAGTAAATTAGGACCCTTCCCACTTTAAGAGGGGGGGCTCCTGTACCAAAGAAACACAATTTTCCTCATAACTCGAGAAGTAATTAAGCAAATGGAACCAAATTTGGCATGTGAGTTTTTTTGGAGACAAAAATTTTTTCTATGATGAATTGGGACCCCTACCCGTTTTAGGAGGGGGGGATCCTATACACATGAAATACAAATTTCCTCATAACTGAAGAACTAATCAAGCAAATGGAACAAAATTTAGCATGTGAAAAATTTCGAGGGCAAGAATATTTTCTATGGTGAATTAGGACCCCTCCCAACTTTAAGAGGGGGGGCTCCTATACAAACGAAATACAAATTACCTCATAACTCGAGAACTAATCAAGCAAATGGAACAAAATTTGGCATGTGGGTGTTTTTGGAGACATTATTTTTTTCTATGATGAATTGAAACCCCTCCCCACTTTAGGAAGGGGGGCTCCTATACAAAGGAAATGCAAATTTCCTCACAACTCGAGAATTAATCAAGCAAATGGAACCAAATTTGGCATGTGCCAGTTTTCTAGGACATGAATATATTCTATAGTGAATTAGAACCCCTCTCCACTTTAAGAGGGGGGGCTCCTATACAAACGAAATACAAATTTCCTCATAACTCGAGAACTAATCAAGCAAATGGAACCAAATTTGGCATGTGAAAGTTTTCGAGCGCAAGAATATTTTCTATGGTGAATTGGGACCACTCCCAACTTTAAGAGGGGGGGGCTCCTATACAAACGAAATACAAATTTCCTCATAACTCGAGAACTAATCACGCAAATGGAACCAAATTTGGCACGTGGGTGTTTTTGGAGACAAAAATTTTTTCTATGATGGATCGGGACCCCTACCTACTTTAGGAGGGGGGGCTCCTATACAAATGAAATTCAAATTTCCTCATAACTCGAGAACTAATCAAGCAAATAGAACCAAATTGGGCATGTGGAGGTTTTTGGAGGCAAAAATATTTTCTATGGTGAATTAGGACCCCTCCCAACTTTAAGAGGGGGTGCTTCTACACAAATGAAATACAAATTTCCTCATAATTCGAGAACTAATCAAGCAAATGGAACCATATTTGGCATGTGGGTGTTTTTGGAGGCAACCATTTTTTCTATGATGAATTAGGACCCCTTACCTTTTTAAGAGGGGGGGCTCTCATACAAACGAAATACAAATTTCCTCATAACTCTAGAACTAATCAAGCAAATGGAACCAAATTTATCATGTGGGTGTTTTTGTAGGCAAGAATATTTTCTATGGTATATTTTCTATGGATTTCCCAACTTTAAGAGGGGGGGGGGGGGCTCCTATACAAATGAAAAACAAATTTCCTCATAACTCGAGAACTAATCAAGCAAATGGAACCAAATTTGACATGTAAGTGGTTTTGGACGCAAGATTTTTTTGTATGGTGAATTGAGACCCCTCTCTTCTTTAGAAAGCGAGTTATGGCCCATCTCCCCTTTAAGAGGGTGGGCTTCCATACAAATGAAATGCAAATTTCCTCTTATCTCGAGAACTAATCAATCGAATGGAACCAAATTTGGCATGTGGGAGTTTTAGATGGCAGAAGTTTTTTCTATGGTGAATTACGACCCCTTCCCCTTTTAAGAGGGGAGCTCCCATACAAATGAAATTCAAATTTCCTTATAACTTGAGAACTAATCAAGCAAATGGAACCAAATTTGGCATGTGGGAGATTTTGGAGTCTTGAATTTATTTTACGATAGTTAGAGACCTCTCACCCCTGTGGTAGGGGGATGTGGACTCTCATACAAATAAAACAGAAATTTTTGCGAAACTCAAAAACTAATCGAACTCGAGAAATTCGAGACTCTTCCATAAAACATTAGTCAATACAAGACCACAAAAACTATCTATAGTAACACTAGATCATTCAGGACGAGACGGTCGCGAGTGTTGCCGGTGACCCGCCGTCGGAAGCGCCGCCCACTGGGGGGCTTGCAAAACTTGAGATTGTGACAAAGATCATCCGAGATTCATGATTTATGTACAACACAGGTTAATTTGTGGCAATACGAAGTTTGTCGGGTCAGCTAGTTTTTTATAAGTTATAATAGATTCGCCATTCTACCCGTACAAACCAATTAAATTCACCCAGAGTTTCTGAGATTCCTCGTATTGGAATTGTGTGAAGTAAATCTGCAGAGGATTCGCACAGAATGCCTTGCTTATGGAACCAGGATTCTTATATGAGAATCAAAGAGTTCAATCTCCGGGATACCTATAACTTGATTGTTGTTATTCTTCAGGGGAATGCATACCGGCCTACACAAATACATGCGCACTCATTTCGTAAACATTGTTGTGATTTTAGGTTCGGCCGAAGGAAAATTTTGGTAGACGAATTTAAAAATTGTACGACGAATTTAAAAAAAAAGTCAGCATAATTTCCATAAGATGCTGATTATAATCGCTTTTTAGTAAAATAAAATGCAGAAGGTTAGTATGTTTGCGTCAAATCAGTACAAGAACTTTTGGATTATTCGTTAAAAAAAATTCTGTGGCTTTCCTTATTACGGTGGATATTGGCAAGTTCAGATTTTTTAATGACTGAAAGAACACCTAATTTATTCGTGATATACTGTGGACATTGCGGTAGTTAGTCACAGGAAACAATAGTCCAAAATATATATTTATATGGACCTTTTTGGTTTGCTACGTTGTGAACATAAGACGTCATAGTAAGCACATTTGAAGGCAACGGTCAAACATGAGCAATACCACGACTAAAATATACGTATATTTAAGTCGTGAGCAAAACATTGCCAACCTACCTAGCAATACGTAGACGTACACACACAATGGCTTAGTGTCCGAGCCCGACAAGTTCATATAAGCAAATGTTAGTTGGTACGCAACTGGCGTCAAGCTAGTTTGTGGGAAATGTCAGTTTATTCGCAACAAGATACTAAAATTGAAAGAACAAGAGGTAAATCTCATCTTGTAATGAGCACTCAATCTCCAAGTTCAAGCACTCCATTACATCTCATTTGAAACGTTTACCAATAACATTAATTCATACAACATTTTGGTTTCCGTTTAGGTTACTGGCTATCGCCTCCAATAAACTTTACGCGTAGGGATGTTTCCCTTACAAACATCCACCTTACTGTTGTCATTGACTGTGAGCACCATACCAGCGTCGAAGCGCGCAAATAAACATTACCATCCGGTACAAGGTAGCAGTTCTGTTATCAGTTTTAACGCGAATCACTCAAGGAAACAACATAGATGGGGTAACAACACCAGAAAGTTGGCAATAAAGTTCCACGTTTGTAGCATTCCTAGCAAACCTGTTTGCAAACGGTTGCGAATACCTAGATATCGCAGCATGGCGCGAGCGAGCGAAATTAATGCAAAAACATATTGCCAAAAACTGGTATCGCAACTCGATATATACAAACTGTCGTTAAAAAAATGAGAAAGTTGATGACAGTAACGATAGTAGAATAAAGGGTACGATGAAGGTTTCAGAATCTCCGTTTTTAGTGTAATTTTTGAACTTGAAAAGTCTAGTATGGTCAGATTTTGATTTAAATTGATAGAAGAGAATCATCAAGTAAAGTATCCATCGTACCCTGGCATCCTCTACCGCTGGGAGAAAGATATAAAATGGCAAAAAAATGATAGTAAAGGAATGTTATCACTTGATAATAAGATGATAAAAATAGACAAATGAAGATAAACAGAAACGTTCAAGTGTAAAGCCAATAGCTAGCTAGCTAGTTAATGATGTTTGATGATACCTTTAAGACCAGTACCGAAGGGCACACCGGGACCTGCCCTCGGCGTGGTCGGCGTAGTGAGAGCGGCGGCTACCGTGGATGCACTGTCATGCACTTGCGTGGCGGCGGCGCCAATCGTTTTGGCTAGATTCTTTCGGCGCTGAATCAATTCCTTTTTCCACTGCGGAATGGCCTCCGGTTGACCGCCACCGGGAGTGGCACCGCTGCCGTTAGTATCAGCCATCATGCTTTGGTTGGTGATGATCAGAAGAGAGGGGCAGTTGTTAATTTGCTTGCGTTCGCGCACTACTGCTAGGCTTAGCGGGGTTAGTCACACATACACATTCAACGTTTTGTTAATTGGGCTCTGCTTGCCGGTGAATTTTTAAGCACAAAAAAAAACAATGCCACTCAAGCTTGTCTTGCTGGTCTGTTCACTTGTTATTATTTCATGTTAATGAGTTTATCATCTGCTTTTTCAAAATCTCATCGCACTCTCTTCAACTAGGATGCTGCCATTTATTCACCTGTGCTTTTCTTCCACAATCTGTTGGAGGTTAACGTATAAAAAATTCATTTACGATTCAAACACTATTTTGTTCCCTGGTTTCTGTTGCACAATTGACGAATTCCTGGTGCTCTTACAGAAAGCTCCGGGCTGACTCAGCCTGATGTTTTTTGGTCTGTTGCTTTTCGTAGTGACCACGAGGCTATTTTTCGCCTAAGTGAAAATCAATTTTACTATCGCTTGCAAACCGTTTGATAAGATAGGCAAGTTCGGCAAAATCACCGTCAACAGGTGATAAAAAAATATTATAACGCTGAAGCAATAAATTAGTATCTTACCAAAAATGATAACAACGAACACTTACGGTCAAACTTGTAGCAAATAGTTCTCTGGGTTGACTTGAGCATTCTCTAACTAAACTATTCATCCATTCTAGTCTAGTCAGTTAATTCAATGGCATTAACTAGCTCATGTAGATGTTACACGCAGGTCATAAACGATGCGCCGTTTTGTTTTAGATGTGCCTTATTGAGCACAAAAAATATAAGAGTGAGAAAATCTACAACTGTGTCAGTTTCTGTAGAACGAATAGAACAACAAAAACAGCAGAAATTGCAATGAGATTTTTTTTAAATTAAAGATTGTCCTATAAGTTCAAACTAGTTTTAATGTAAAGAATATGAAAGAATTATGCAATCTAGACTGCCATATAAAACAAAACACAGGATAATTTTGATTGTCGGTAGAATATGTACAGATCTACCTAAAACCTTTCATCGAAAAAAGCTGCCAACTCTTCAACGAACAAATCCGGTGGACTGTTTGTACGGTTTCACACAGCACTCAACAGCCCCAGCCAGCAGTGCTTTTGTTTATTGTTTTATGCAGCGCAGCGGTCCGTTTTGCCTGCCTGCTTTACCCTTGCGCTCCGGCTCTAGCCTAGCCGACTCCATCGTGGCACTCTGTTCAATAGGCAGGCTGGCTTGGTATTGGTATGATAATTTGCCAGTGTGCTGAGCGGAAAAAGGCAAGAGTGCATTGTTCTCGCCGCATTCATTACTTCTTTAATACACTCCACTGTACGATGATAAAAAGCATCGTCCCATAACAATTTCGCAAAATTTATTGTCCCTGTCTGCGAGGGCTGGGAGTATTTTACGCACAGAAAGCACAGCAGATTACGGTATTTGTTGGCGACCATTCCCGATGAAGAGAGTCGACCTGAGCAAACAACAGAAATCGATTTTGTAGCTGGGCTCCCCTTTCTCCAGTTCTTCCTTGTATTTTTTGCAAATTTTTTTAATCCCTCATGTTTAAGTACGCACAAATCTAACTATAGAGCCAGCTCAAGTGCAGCTTATCTACACGGTCTAAATGGACCTCTAATTAGAACATCACACGTTTTCCTATTCACTTGTCTGTTGCCTGGCTATCCAATTTGCTTCCAGTTCCTTCAGGAGATTAACTTTGATTGCGTGTATAGCGAAAAACGAGCCATGCATGCGATTAACACTAGATTCACACAGAAAACAGTGCACCGAGACCGTGACTTACAACCACACAGCCCACGGCACCGCGATCCACCGGAAATAGACCCAGTTTTGTAGGAAAGTACACCTTTTTACCTAATTGTATCACTAAAATCTAAAAAACAATACTTTTAACTGCGAAACCCGAGCAGGAAAAACAAGTTTGAAGTCGTCAACGTCGAGGCGAATGACACTTGCACCATCAGCAATCGATGCTCGCTCTCTTGGATTGCCGCTAAAGCTTCTCTCTTCTCTTCTTCTGTTACCTGGTTACGCAAAGTGGAATACAAAGCTGCAGGGTTGAATTCGTACCATTCGGTTATTTTATAACCGTTTCAGGCTGTGAACCATTTCGCGAAATTTTTAACTTTTTAGTTGAAATTTGACAGTTTAATGGTTATTTCTCCTCGAGTGGTTAAAATCCAGTTCAGAATGCGAACCATTTCATATTTAACAGATTGATAGTTGTTTTACTCACTGAGAGCATATATGCGGTGAGGATGAAGATATGTTTCTATAACAGCGAATTTATTTATTCAGTCCAGGTTGGAATTGGACGAATTTTTTGTATTTATTTGCTCCTATTTGATAGATAAATTTAAACCTATATCAATTTGATATATGTGCTTGGGAAGTACCTCAGAGTGCACAACCAGTAAAACCACCCCTCTTCTTCAACCGATGTTATCGTTTCAGCATTAAACCTAGTCCAATGTGATGTCCTGTAGGTAAACAATTTTTTTAAAGTATAAAACCACCCCTTTTCTTCAATCGCCTTTAACATTTAAGATTGAAATCCAAATTTATGTCCTGAAGGTGAAACATCATTGAAAAGTGAGCGGTCATCCTTTCCTTTTGCCAGATTGTATCCATATAGATAATGCAAGAATTTGTTCGAAACTGTTGTCTTGCATTTGTGCATGTAACGTGACACAGAATTCTCAAAGCGAGGAAAATCAGCGACTCTCTTATCCGAGAATAGTTTTGAACGTTTCGTTTGCTGCTTTGCATCAGTTAGTTGCTGGTAATTCTTTACATAATTTTCATGGTCAAGCATTACATTCAGATTAATTTCTTTCGAAAATGATGGACAAGGCAGGAGGGACCCTTAGTGATGCCAATGTTTATTTGACTGTCAACTCAGTATAAGGCAGTAAGGTACAAAACATTTCGCAAACAACTTTAACTTATTTAGTAGCTTTCAATCATGGGAATGAATAAAACGCTGTAAAAAATTATCGACTTACAAAATTTAGATTTCTCAACCTGTAGCACAACCAAACCATTTTAACAAAACAATTTTTTTGATATCATCAAACCAAATACATAGATCCATAGATATATGTCTAACTAAATAGTGTTGAAGTATGATTTGAGGCGCTATTAACATTCATTCGAAAGTAATTGAATATTCTCAACCTGCAGTCTCAACAAACCCCATATATGCTGCATGTAGCATGTATACATGAAGAATCGTATTATTACACGCATGGATATATGCTAGTATCACCAGAAAGAGACTTATGTAGCCCTGCGTCACCTATATGCGGTCGTGTTTTGTACACAACCTCTCTGATTTTTTAGCATGTTTTTTTCTTTTTATATTTTAAATTTGCAATAACTTGAGAACGGTGGGGACTAAGAAAAAAACTCATATGACATAATTTGTTCAAAATGATGCGTAGAATTTGATTTTGTTGGTGTTTTACCAAAAACTGCAGAGTTTGGATATTTTTGAAAAACTTGTCAAATTTTAAAGATATTTAAAAAAATCCGAAATCGTACCATCGATAGCTTTTTGCCAAATTTTAGGGCATAATTTAAGCTATCTTTGAAAATAAAAAAAAAAAATGCAAATCGGAGGGGATGGTTTTGAGATAATTGACATTTCATAATTTTTATTATGGTTTAGAAAAGTTTTTTTCTCTCAGCGTAATTTTTTTGACCAAACTCGTGACTTTAGTCATGACCTTGAAATGCGGTCAGGCATATATAATTATTTTTTTTTTTTTTGAAACGATGATTCTACAATTGATCAAGGGACGGTAAGAGAAAGTAATGAAGAAGGATTTTTTTTTAAGTTAAAGTTGTTTTTTTCTGAAAATACATTTATCCAGCTTTTTACGCGCTATAATGGCGGACGCTATAAATTGTGTTCGTAATATGTGAACAATCTTTTTGACAACTCTGCATACATCAAAACTGGGCACTCTTCTCCTGTACGGCAGTGTTGTTCTTTCTTTCGTTTACGCAAAAGAAGGAAGGCAATAGTTTTGTTTACATTTCGCACAGTTTTGCTTTCCTTCTTTGACGTAAACGAAACAAAGAGCACGGTAGTATTGCAAGAGAAGAGTGCCAGATTTGATGTATGCAGAGTTGTCAAAAAGATTGTTCGCATATTACGATCACAATTTATAGCGGCCACCATTCCCAGATAACACAAAATCGTAATAGAACGTTCACATTAAATCGTTTTCATGTCAATTTCACATTGGAATTGTATAATGATTAGAGTATGTCAAATCGAAGTGAACAATAAGTTGTCTTGCAGTCGTGCGTGTCTTCATATACAATTCATGACTGTGAATTATAAAGCAGTATAGACGATTGCAATATTTGATTATATCTTAATCATATATTCAGGAGTATTTAGTTGCGTGTTATAAAAACTACGCAAAATAGAATTACAAATAATTGTCAAAATTTTCGCACGTATATCGCCTCCACTTTGGTACATATATGTTCTTATATGGCGTGAAATATAACTTTTTCGTTCAGATATGATTTCGTATATCTCAGTTGCAATCGAGATATACAAACCAAATGGTTTACTGGGTTATAGCGCGTAAAAAGCTGGATACCGTTTTTGTTTTTTATCCTTGGTTAGTTCCAACTTGACCACTGAATAAACAAACATTTTCGGGAGAATAAACAAACATTTTCGAGTTGTCCGCATATTGCTTACAGCGTGGTTGAAAAAATCCCAGAGCAAACCCGACGTCTAAAAAGTTCGACCCAGAGCGAAACTAAGTTCAACCTGAGTAATAAAACCAACGTTTTGACAGCCGTTCAATTGAAACTAAGGCGAACCTAGATTGGATCTAATCAAAAACAAAAACGCTATTGATTTCCTACAACTTCTTCTTTGACACCTTTTTGATCAAATAAGTACACTCAAAATATTCTGCACATAACTAATGGTTAATTTCCATATGAAATTCCAGATAATTATCATGAGTCACATATAAGCACAATCCGCCTAGCAATACACATAAAAATTATACGGATATGAATAGTACACTCAACCCCCGCTAATATGAAAAACAGCTCGTTCAGATTGGGCGAGTTCATTTTTAATCTGAATATTTGGTAACTCTATTCATTTTTACACACGCGCAAGACGCGCACCCTATGAACTTGTTGTTTTGATTTGACGAAAACAAACATTTTGAAAACATCTCAAACATGCGCGAATTCTAAAGGATCGGTTTGTATAATACGAAATTGGCTCGGCAGTTTAGACTAAAATGGTCTATTTTGAGTGCTGGAGACAGATAAGTTGCATATGAGCTATATTGCCAAAGTTTCTGAGCAAGAGGAAACGTATTAAGATTTTATGCTTTTTTTTAATTTACCGGTCCACTTTAACGTCAATTGTGTGTGACGCTTGATCGGTTTTTAATGTGAACGCATTCATACCACCGGGGTACAGATTAAAAATGTTCAGATTAAAGAAGGTCATACCAACGGGGGTACACGGTATGTGCAATTATACACATAAAAAATATGCGCATATGAATAGTACCGTGCACCCCCGCTGGAATGACCTTCTTTAATCTGAACATTTTTAATCTGAACCCCGTTGGTATGAATGCGTTCACATTGATCAAGCGTCATACACAACCGACGGTTAAGTTGACCGGGCAAATTGAATAAAAGCAAAAAAACTTGATACGTTTCCTCTTGCTCAGCAGCTTTGGCAATATAGCTCATATGCAACTTATTTCTCTCCAGCACTCAAAATTGACCATTTTAGTTGCTATCCAGCTTTTTACGCGCTATAATGGCGGACGCTATAAATTGTGTTCGTAATATGCGAACAATCTTTTTGACAACTCTGCATACATCAAAACTGGGTACTCTTCTCCTGTACGACAGTGTTGCTCTTTCTTTCGTTTACACAAAATAAGGAGAGCAATAGTTTTGTTCACATTTCGCACATTTTTGCTTTCCTTATTTGGCGTAAACGAAAGAAAGAGCACGGTAGTGTTGCAAGAGAAAAGTGCCAGATTTGATGTATGCAGAGTTGTCAAAAAGATTGTTCGCATATTACGAACACAATTTATTGCGTCCACCATTATAGCGCGTAAAAAGCTGGATTGTCGAGCCAATTTCCTTTTCTACAATCTGGATGTTCAGAATTCGCGCATATTAGACATGTTTTCAAAACGTTTGTTTTCATCAAATCAAAACGATAAGATCATAGGGTGCGCGTATGTGAAAGTGAATAGAGTTACCAAATATTCAGATTAAAAATGAATTCGCCTGATCTGAACGAGGTGTTTTTCATGTTAGCGGGGGTTAAGTGTATGTGCAAAAGTTTCGCGTACCCATAAATTATAACTGTTTGGCATATAAAGTTCATTAATTGGGCACATTGCAAAAATCTATGTGTGGGGCACATAGAAACTATACGAAAAGTTTTCTCAGTGTAGTTTTCAAGATATGATAAAGTAATCAAAGTAATCTCATTTCTACACTCAAAATATATTTCACGTCAAAGTTACCTGAAAAGTTATGTGAATATTTTCCACCCAGGTTTTCCTGTACTATTTACGTGATTTTCAGGTAGTTCGCACGCATACTAATGCGTTCACGTGAAAATCAGATAGATGTTATTATTTTTTCCAATAACAATCACCTGAAAGTCACGTAAATCCCTGTAGAGAAATTTACGTGATTTTTCACGTGGAAAGGACGTGTGGATTATTTTGAGTGTAAATATGCCCTTTTGAAAAGTTACTCTTGACGAAAAAAATCAAGTTTAGTGGAAAATGAGTATTCTTGCTTGGTATATCCAACATCACGTTAGGAAAATTTCATTCCAATCAAATATCGACCTTTTCGCGTGCCTAATGGCGGTTATTTGTTTATTAGTTTATTTGGTAAAAAAGTCAACAGATTTCTGGATCCTAATGACTAATAAAAACTACTAGCTAATGTTCTAAAGCGAGATTTCAACACGTTGCGGCTAACGCCAAAGTCAAAACAGGATACAAAACGGTTAAAATTGCGTTGTAAACCATTAATAGTGCTAAAGGTGCTGTAGTTGGTTCTTCTGTGTGGTATACGTAGAAATGAATTGTTCCGTGTTAAGCGAGGCGGAGCTGAGATGTCGATTCTCTCAAGTATCCAAGAGCAGTCGATCCGAGACGTCAAAACATCTGATATAAAAACAGCTTTGATTACGTCCCGGCGTCTTTGCAGAGTCCAGGTTGATTAGTCTGCAACGCTGTTCGTAGCTTGGTAGTCTGATCGGGTCGTTCCATGGTAGCCGTCGGAGCGCAAAGCGAATAAACCTCCGCTGTACTGCCTCGATTCGGGTGACGCCATTTTGATAATACGGGCTCCATACGGGTGCGCAGTATTCAAGATTAGAACGAACTAACGCACAGTAGAGTGATTTCAAGCAGTATATATCATTGAAGCTTTTGGCGATACGCATGATGAATCCCAAATTCATGCAGGCCTTGTCGACAATAAAGGAAACGTGTTGCTTGAAGGTCAGTTTGGAGTCGAGTAGTACACCGAGATCTTTGACGCAATCTACACGTCGTAAAGACATGCTTGACAGTCGGTATTCGAAGATTATCGGATTCAGCTTTCTGGAGAACGTAATCACTTCACATTTATCGGGGTTCAATGTTAGACGATTGTTTTTACACCATTCGGCAAATATCGACAGCTGGTCCTGGAGCGCAAGAGTATCAGACGAGTCATTTACTTTTGCGAACAAGTTTAGTTAAAGTTAGTAAGGTTAGTTAAAGCCCTATAAAGATATACATTTATAGGGCTTCACGGCTAGTGGGCACAACTTTCGGAAAAAATAACATGCTTTTGGCAACTCTGCTCACGTCAAGTTGACATTTTTCCCCTTGTAAAACTGTCAAGCGTACGTTAGCAAAGTTGCCAAAAGCATTTAAATATTTTCCAAAAGTTGTGCCCACTAAGTAGCCGCCATTAAGCACGCGAAAAGGTTGGATAGTCGAGTCAAATCGTTTTGCTATAGTTTACCTGGAATTGCTCTAGTGTTACTTTATTACTGTCTAATTTTAAACCCTGATTTTAAACCGGTTCATGAAAAGCATGGAAACACAAACATAACTCTTTCGATATTTTTTCGATATTTTTGACATTTGTAAGCAAAGTAAAGTTATTTTGATTGATTCGCCTTTAGGTTGCATGTTCTTCTGCATACAAATTGTAATAAAATGTGTTCGTGATTGAATAACCGCTCGATTCTAACGATAAAAAATCTACTGAACAGGTACGTCGAATCCTGGTTCCAAAATGAACCAAGCGGAAGTAGCCAAGCTGATGTCGCAGCTGAAGATTGCCGTTCGACCCCGGCATCGCAACCTTAAAAACAAGGATGGTCCCGAGGGTCGGCTGGAGAAGCTGCGCAAAACTGTGACGGCCTTGGTTAAGCACGAACGTATCGAACTGAACTATCAGCGGGCGGACGAAGCGCGCGGTTACGCTGAGCGGCTAATATCGGACGCCATTCGCTACGGTGACCGGCACCGGCAGACGATGGAAATGGCCGACTTTTGGTTGGTGGAGAAGCAACTGGTGCACAAGCTGTTCAAAGTGTTGGCTCCCCGGTACGAGCAGTACACGGTGTCCGCAACCCGAATGTACAAAGCACCGAAAGACTACCCGGGATGGTACCGACCGCGGGCCGTTCTGGAGCTGAGAGGGAATCCCTATCCACCGTTGGTGCCGAGCGTAAGCAGTAATCGCTTTTTGCTGCATAATGTTTTGCTGGATGAGGCACAGAAGGAGCTGCGTAAGGAAAAGTATGCGGAAATAGCGGAACAGATTGTGGAAAAAGGCAAGCAGGAAGAAAGTGATAGTACTAAATGATTTGTTCGAGAGTTAGTTTTTAAATATATAGCATTCAATTAAATGTTCGTGTTCAAAAATTCTTTGCCCGTAGGCCCTTGCTAATATTAGCAAAATTTACTTTCTTATTTATTCGACGGTTTTTCGAAATCGCAATCTAAAAGTTTTAATTGATCCGCAATGTTTGTTATTGAGTGTCATACAGGATTTTTAATACATTTGTATTCAAATTTGTTTTGAAAGCTTGGAGTATAAATGGAATAAATATGTAATAGACGGTACTAGTGAATAATATGTGATGCAGTTTTATTTTATCAGCAATAATCACAATTTGGAAGGTTCTTCGTTAATGTTAAACTTATATGCGGATATCTTGTAGCTTAGATTTGCATCATTTACAATAAATTTAATTTAGTATCACATTTTCCTGAATTTCAGCATACATAATTGAATTAAGAAATCTCAAATTGCATCATGTCCATTAATCAACGAAATTTTGCAATCTCAACGTGTGATTTTCCATAGTCATCATGGTTGATATTGTTATCTTTTAGCCTGTTTATTACATACAATCTATTGCGACTTACAAGGATCATCCAACACTAGGCGTGGTAGCTGGTAACGCTCACAATTAACGGGGTTCGATTTTAACGAATATTCCATTGACCGGGCGGAGTGTCATGTCGGTCATGATACGCACTTTGTTTTGCGGATCACACGCTAGCAAACGGTAGCTCCCCAGCAGTTTAACGAGAGTAGTTTTAATCTCCAGCATTGCATACTTTTGTCCAATACAATTTCTAGAACCAGCACTAAAGGGAATGTACGCGTAAGGATGACGTTTGCTGCTGTTTTCTTCATTGAATCTTTCCGGGTCGAATTTATCAGGTTCTGGGAATACTTCCGGATTGTTGTGCATGGCGTAGATTAGTACAGCAATATCAACACCGCTGGGGATTGTCTGGCCGTCGATAACCATATCGCTAGCCGATTTTCTGCCTATAATAGGAACGGATGGATGGATACGAAGTACCTCTTTGATAGTCATTTCCAAATATTTCAGCTCCTGCAGGGTACCGAATGTCAATTCGGTGCTTTTGAAGTCCTTTCCCAACACGTGTACCATTTCGTCGTATAGCTTCTCTTGAACCTTCGGGTTCTGAGCAATGTGATACGCACTGAAACTGATGCAGGATGTCGTGGTGTCGTGCCCTGCAAACATGAACGTATCCACTTCTTCTCGAATATCTGAGTTACTCAATGGATGATTATCGACCGAGATGTTTAGCAACAGTTCAAGAAGGGTCATTTTTCTTTTCCCATAAATATCAGTTTCCTCTAGCTTCTGTAGAGCTGCATCACGCGCCTGCTCGTCCTCAAGTTGAGCTTTCCGTTCGCGAATGACCGAATCGGTAAAACCATGAAGAACCTCCAAGGCTGCTTTCTGGCGGTGAACAGCCTTGCTCAGATGAAAGAAAATTTTAAATTCCCTAAACAAACTGAACAATCGCATGAAAATAATTTTAGACATTCTGAAAGGAACAAGTTTAAGCATTCATTTCCTTAAAAATATAATACGTAATACAAACTGCTTAACCGCTTTGACGTACGGTGAATCCGGATTTTCTTGAGCATTTATTTTAACGCCCATCGCCGATTCGGAAATGATATCCAACGTGCACAGCGTTACATGCTCGTAGATGTTAAAATCTCCTCCGCTTAGTTGCTTCTTTAGTTTCGAAACAAACAGTTCCGCCCTTTCGTTGAATATTGCTAAAAATTCTTCCAACATTTTAAAGTGGAAAGCTGGTGTAATAATCTTCCTACGTTGTGCCCACTTCTTACCGACCGCGGTTATCAAACCTTCGTTCAGCCATGGTCTCATGAAGTCGTAGATAAGCGATTTTCGAATCGTTTTTGCGTGGATAATTTGCTCGACGGTTTTTGCGCTCGTTACCTGCAGTCCCGGTTTATTTAGGAACGACTGGCCAATCAGATCGTTCCCGTAGCGTCGGTGGAAGTTGGTGAACGTTTTGAACAACCCAGGCGGCGTAACATCAGGCCGATAGAGGAGTGCATTGCCAAATACTGGTACCCCGGGAACGCTTCCAAAATTCGGCAATTTACGCCTCAATTCACGTGTCAGTCGAATGTTGTTCGCAACCGTAGTTGCAAGCCAGATAATCGAGATTAACACCAAAGAAATCAGCAAAAGGCCAAACATTTTACTATGCTACTTTTGTACTACAGCTTGTTTGAATGCAATGCAAAGCGCAACTTAACTCAACGAGACTTAATCAATGACTAGAATTGCCAATGAGATAGACGCGGTATACATATGAAGATTGCGATTATTGCGAGATTGCACCTTGTTACTGGCGTTGTCTACGGATGTGTAGGTAACCGCAGAAGAACTGATGCCGGTTGTAAAAACAGGTTTGTCAATCAACATCCCCGTTATTTAGACTGGAAGCTTTTTGAGCATAATAAATCCGAGTATTGAGCTTTTTCTTTTGTGGTTCAAGTTTCCAGAAAACTAGGTACATAATCATTAACCACTGCAAGTTCATCGTCGTCAATAGTCACTGTCCGAGGAAAGTGAACTTTGTTTCCTCTGGAACGTCTTCCTAACATGTATTTGGATTTGATTTTTAGCTCTGCATTTTAGTCTGGCGTAGAAAGCGTGTAGGGCGCTATATCTCTGCCTATTAGCGTTGGTAAGAGGAAATGCTTATCAACTTAGCGACTATATTGGCTCGTTTCATTATCCTTGATTTCCCTGATCGCGGATAAGTTCAAGTTGTTACGTGGTTTTTGAGCCGTAAATCTCGCATGTGCATAGTATTTTTCGATATAAATTAAATTATGGTTGTATATAAGCACCATTGGTATTGTATTGAATTTGTTAAAAAGGTATTTTTTATATCTTAATTTTCGTAGTTACTGACTTTACAAGAAAATTTTCGAATATCCAGCTTAGTCTCATATGACTGATGCTTACATACTTACATTATCCATCTAGCTCCGCCCATCTACTAACAACAATTCCTTTCCCGAAATACTTGTGAAGATGCAGAGGATTCCCTGGTCTTTAGTAGCAACAAGTATTGGACTAACATTCCTTTCCATCCCACCAGGACCCACATTCGGACGTGGCCGGCGTCGGTATTGATCAGCATGCAGGGACCTGATAAGGTTGCACAATGAAAAATAGCGTGCTGTCCCAAGTATGCTTTTTCCAGCCATCATTTTGCAATTTTCATCGGCCTTGGTCAATAACGGAGTAGCAGCACACGGGCGGTATCCTATGCTTATGCTTATGCTTATTTTAGTCTGGCGTTAATTGGCTCCCAAAGTTTCTAGTAATGGTTTCAAGGTCGTCTGCAAAGGCGTTTGTGAGTTGATTATCTTTACTGAGAAATCGTGCCTTTTGTTTCAATGCCCGCCTTTCCGATCAGACCTTCAAAAGCGCCGTGAAATAACATACGGGACAGTCCATCGTCCAATAGATCAATATTATACATGAACTTGATCCGGGAATGGAAAAGGACTTGAAATAGGACTGAAAATTGAACCTAAAATAAGAGTCAAAATCGGATTTTAAAGTCAAAAGTAGAAAGTCGAAAATGCAAAAACCAAAAATTTAGTTGAAAACCAGAAATTAAAAAGTCGCAAATCAAAAGGCAAAATGAAAATCAACAGCCAAAAATCAAAAGTTGAATAGTAAAAATCGATAGTTTTCACAATCGACGCGACGGAGGGGACGGTGGAAACAAAGGTGTTGATAGCATAGTATTCAAACAGAACAGGATAAGGCGTAAAAGACAACGAGCGGCAAATTAGGTAAGAGAGGGTAATTGAAGTAACTTTATTTTCCACTCTTTGTCTTTCACGCTTTGTCCTGTTCTGTTTGGCAACTAGCAATACCTGTTCGGACGAGGTGGATCTGAGCAACACGAAAAATCAAGATTGCGATTTTATGCAGCTTTAAACTGCAATATTTAGTTTATTTGCTCATTTTAGTTTAAGTTTACAATAGTTATTTCAACTTACACTTTCGGTGTTGGGTGATAATTTTAGATCCACACGTGCCTGTTTAGGTTAGCTTTTCTTTAGGATCTTTAGAAGTAGATATTAAGTTCAATATCAATACAGATTTTACGATTTTTCTTCTCAACGATGACTTTCACAAAATGACTTCAAGATGATCGCTTACTCAGCATACGTCATCCGCTGTCAGTCGTTAGACCGTCCCAAGTAACAAATTCAGAAATTCAGTTTCAAGGTGCACTTGAAGATATTTTTAGCACTAGCTCTTTAAAACCGAACGTAAAACTTGTAATTTTACAGAACTTCGATAAAACTGTTATAAATCTTTGATAAAACTGTAGAGGCCCACACTAAAGACGGTTCTCAAGAATATTTCTAAAGGTCCTCATAAAACTTGTAATTTTTATCGATATCTATTTATAGTGACTATTAAGAGTCATCTTAAACTATCTCAAGGGTGATGGTGCTCATCTTAAAGAACACTTGCAAGACGTCATAAATATTTCATAGACTTTATTTCTTGAACCGATTTACTTTGCCTGATACAGGTTTAATTTTTTGTACTGGCTAAGAGCTATACAACTTATATAAGAGAAAAAAGTATCCAAAGTCATTGCATTTCTAAAATGGATATAAATGAAGCATAACAATAAAAATTAATATAAAAGCATTCACTTTGTACCAAATTAATAATAAATTTTTCATGCCGTGTTCAGTTTGTCGATGTTTTATGACATAAAAGTTAGTAAATTTTAACGCGCCGGTTATTTTTGCTAGATTATTCAATAATTTAATTTAATTTAAAAAATCAATAATTTTATGAAGAAGCTGATAGTTACCAAATTTTAATGAAGTTGTGGTAAGAAGCTTCTTTTATGTTGAAACATTTATTCAAAAGTGTAAAATCACTTGTAATATTAGAGAACACCATATTTTTTAACGCCCATATGTAATATTGGCTACTATTACGAAAGTAATCAAACCAGCCTTGAACGCCATTTTTTCAATGGTTTCAGCCTAAGCCACCATAAAGCGCTAATAAAAATAATATTTCTTGCACGAGACAAAGAAGATTTTTCCAAGAGCGCGATAAGTTCATCAATACTTATTGTATTCTTGAAGAAGACAAGATGCGCTTGAATAACACTTGTTTGAATTATTCAAGATAACCAAGTTTTTCGTGAGACAGGCATAAGCTCTTTTCTTCCAGTGTAAACAAATAAAACGTCAACGCGGAGTGTCAAGTCCACAAGAATAATCGTTGCTGATTCATTCCAGTGAAATAGGTCACATAGCACATTGCCACTCTTTAAAAATAAATCTCAGTAGGCAGAGACTTGTTTTTCGTTTGACATCTACTTAGTTACGGTTGAAAACGGTACACGGAAACGGCAGTTACGGTCTTCTCGTATTTTCACTGTTCCGCCATTCGTTAACAAAGATTGCACCGTGTAGGTATTCCTTTTCATCACTATTTACCTTACCAGTACTTTAAAACTTATTCGTCAACTTTCAGTATGCCTTTCAAGATTGTTCAGACGATAGAAGACGGAGAAATCTGCCTCAGTGTCGTGCCCAGTGGCTGGGAAACCAAAGGAATCCTTCGATGGCCAAAAAAACATTTGGTAGGAAAGTTGTCCCAAATAGAAACATCTGTTCCAGATGATAAGTGGGAAAAATTGAATTGCGTCAAGAAAAGAGAATTCCAGACACGCAAGGAAGCTGATATTGAGCTTGATCGAATGGAGGCACGGTCTGATACAGAAATTAAGGATAATCCGGTAGCACCTCCAAAAAAACGTTTTCGTCAAGGAATCCCTCAATCGTCAGTATATCCAGCAAAGGATTTTAATAGTTTTGTTGGACAAATTATGACAACGGAGAAAGTTGAACCCAATTCTGAATCCAGTCCAATGGTAAGTAGCCCAAATTTCTAGTACGTTTTTAAAGTTTTAAAGTAACCATTATTGATCGTAGATCACCGCTTCCATGCCAGAGAATAATGATCAAATGCTCTACGTGACAGAAAACATTGACCCAGAAGAAAGAGAAGAAGAAGACGACTCATCCCAAGTCATTATTTTGTCAGGCAGCGGTCAAACGTTCAATCACACCACTAATTTTGACACAATTCTGGAAAATCAACGTACCATTCTCCAGAACCAGTCAAAAATTATCCAAGCATTGGCAAAAATTCAAACCAATCAGGAATACGCTGTGACTCATTGTTATTGCCGCTCGACCCCAACAGCTGCTGTTTCGACCCAACAGAGAAATGAGAAGAATCTATTGGCACCAGTTAACTCTGTGGAAGAGTTGGAAGCTTTGGAAAAATCGCTTGAAGACGGAAGTTTAATGCAGCAGTTTTCATCGGAAATGAGCTTTATATGTGGGATAAATGGTAAAGCTCAAGGAATGGACTGCTGCTACAAGTTAATCGACTACTTTTTTACCCGTCATTTTCTTACCTTATGTTCCTGGACAGGAACCGTGCGACAAGCAGCTACAAATTCACAGCAGGAGCCATCGACCGATGTTAAAACCAAGGTGCCATTAAAGTTCTATAAAAATATTCGTATGCTGTTTTTGAATTTAATCATACAAGCTGATAAGGATTTCTCTGTACTCGATTGCGAAAAATTCTTCAAAACTGTCCTTAAAAACAGTAAGCAACGGCTCTCGGCGAAGGTTTTGACATCAAAACACAAAAACAGACCAACGAATATGCAATACTGTAAGTCAAGGACTGAATACGGAGCTGCTAAGATTTCTTCGAACGATAATTTGATTCAAATTACTAACGAAATTACCACAGAGACATGTGATGTATCCAGTGAATAAACTATATGTACGATTAGAGGTTCTCGATTCTCGATATACAATATGTATAACAAGTTAATTAATAGTTTTATTATAAAAAGAGTACAACACAATGATTAAACAATGCATTTCAACTGATTGTATGAAGTAAGGGAATAAATACCATATCTACGCTTCTGTTTGGGATTGGTATTCCTACCATTTTACATTTTATGTCTGTTAGTGAGTATTGAGTATTTGCTGCTTTTTCGCATTTAGAATAAAATACGCTTAAATGACTTGAATTTACAGGAGTTGTAAAATAATCGCTGATATATATCAATGGGCTGCCTATTACAGATATATTTTCATTTCGTTCATTAGCATAATCGAACGAAACTATCTTATTACTTTTAGTAAGGAACCACTTATTAGCCATGTTGTTATATAACGAATAACTTTTAAATTCAATTTTAGCAAACTTATTAACAGATTCAGATGTAGTAATAGGTTTTTTTAATAATGGAATTTCAGATTTGAGACATGTTGGATTGCAATTTTCTTCTAACTGGTTAAGTTCACTTAAACGTTTTGCCACCTGAGCTAATGGTTTATTGCCACTTCTAATTAAATTTTTGATCTGGTACAACTTATTTTCGAACGGGTACGCACTGAAACTTGGGAGAGAACCAAAACGCTTTACATCTTCTGTTAGATGACTTAGATTATGTACATTACTTGTAATGAAATCTTCTCCATATATATCAACAAATCGTTCAATGTAATGTTGAAGTAACGTTTCAGCTAAGTCGATTAAATTAGAATGAGAATCGGATGTGCAAATAGTAATGGCACAAAAAAAAATTAAAAAATGTTCGTACACATCTTCTGGTAGAAAAGGTTTCAAAATCACTATGCCTATATAAAACAAAAAGCTGCGAAATTCTGTTCCCTTCCAGTGACTTAAGCAGTCAAGACCTCTCATATTTCTGTGTATTTCAGCTGGTAGTTTTAGCTTTGTCAAATATTTCGTGATATCTGATATATTTTGTGCTAACCATTTGATTCTGTAATTTCCAAATTTGCCATCTCTCCACCCAATGAGACATTTTTTCATTATCCCCAAATCAATCAGATGAAGTGAGTCACCAATTGGAAAATCGGCAATCATGTCAATTGGTAAACGTAGCAATGGTGTGTCCACTTTATGATGTGATCCATAAGATTTAGTTCGGAAATTTGCATCCGTCCTTTTTAGACTATTTGACAAGGGAAAATAGTTACAATGAGATAAATAAGAATACTCTCCAGATGTTGTGCATTTTTGGCAACCATTTTGTGCGTTAAAATATGCTACGCCTGGAATAAGGATGATGATTTTACCTATAAAATTGTATATTTTCACTTTTTTACCTTTAATAAATGCCCTTGCAGGGGAGTCACATATAAAGCACCGAAGTTTTATCAATATTCTGTGACTATTGATAGTAATACCATTTTTCAGAATATCGTTCAATTCATTAACAAATTGGTCCAAAAAAGCATTCAAATCATTTGGCTTACTTTTCCCATAGTAAATACCTATCACCATAGGGTCTACGTGAGGCAAATCATGAATATTGAAAAGAATCGGCCAGAATTCGTCTTTAGAACTTCTATAAAGAGGTAAACCATCGAGGTTGACGTTGATGGCAATTGTCATCGACGCATTTGTGTTTGCAAAAAGATTTTTGAGGCATTGTTGTAGACCATGGTGCCAATATTGACCATCTCCTACTTGCTGAATGGACACAGTACGCGCAGTTTGTAGCAAAGTTCTTGGATCTTTTGGCAAAACTTTTGGAATGCGATCGTTGATAATTGTAATCAGGTTTTTTAGTGCATTTTGCTTAATATTGTGTGTTATTGACCAACTCCTAAGTGATGATAATAATGCTTCATTCTTGCTGTCCTCGTCATCCTCCTTGTCATCTTCCTCCTCTTCCTCCTCATCATCATCCTTCTCATCCTCTTCTTCGGCAGGCTCAAACTGTCATGCCTCATCTACGGAATGCGGCCACTCGTTATAAGATGCACTAGACTGCCATAACATGTCCTCTCGTACTGTCGTTAAATCTTTCGGGACGTCTGAGGAAATGTTTGATTGAAATTCATTCTTGTGACACTGCGCATCACTATCCTGTACATTGTCGTTTTTTTGCGACTTTGCTGACTGTTCAGATGAAGGAATGTTCAAAATATTGAACAGATTTTTATTCAGTTTTCGTTTGAAAGAGCCACTATTTTTTAATTTTCTCCAGGTATTGGCGTCCATTCTGACAGATCAGTTGGTTATGCTAGAATGTTCTTTCTTAAGAGTATGATTTGTTTTTCAAGAATATCCGGTTTTAAGAGAGTTTTATGGCAGCATTGTGAAGATAAATCCATCTTTTAGAAGAAGGTGAAACAACTTTGTCAAAACTATTGTCAAGTTTTAAGGAAGCTATGTAACGACGTTTTGAAACTGGAATCAAGTATTTTTTGAAACCACTTATAAGTTGAATTACCCTTATTAATAATGCGGTTTTATGGGTGTTTCTTCAAGTCTTCTTCAATCATACTTCAGAACTGTTAATCAAATCAGACAAAATTCACTTGAGGCTAACCATTATAAAATCCGATACACTTGGCAATGCTCTGATAAAACTACTATAAGAAATGAATAAAACCTATTTGCTATTGGATTGTTACTTGGGGTCTGACGTCAGTTGACAACCGTCACCGTAACGTACCGCTGCTGCAGTGCACCCAGCGCCAACATCCTCCTCCCGTAACACTTGCCACAGGTCCAAGTTTTACCGCCAACGTCTTATATAGCTAACGTGGATACAGGCCTTCGAAGAAGCCCCTCGCAGTTCTAACGACGGCTTGCCGGATTCGTCCATCACTTCCCGCTGTTACCTCGATCACTCGCCCTCTAGTCCAGCTGTTTCGCTTATAGTCCTCCACGATGAGCACTAGGTCGCCAGAGGCTATTGTCGTGCTTATCAACCCGTTTCGTAGCCATTTTCGAATTATAATTTCACTCACGAAAAATACGTGCATTCAATGCAAACTTAGCCAACAGAATGAGAATCGTCTCCCTTTTTAATTGTTAGCAACCTTTAGCTGCTCTTCTAACTCAGAGCCGAATTGCTTCTCTTAATCACCCGATCCCCGAACGCTCCAAAGAACCAACGATACCGACCGATTCTCTTCCGCTCATACAATTTCTCTCCCGCCAATAACATCGTTAGAGAATATTCAGTAATCGGGCAAGCCATCTTTATTGATGGCAATACGTTACTGGCTTCCACCGATATTGTATGTGTGAAGTCGGGATCGGCTCCCGCCAAAGAGCGCTCGAGGAAAAACCAACTTGCGCAAGTCCTCAGTCACACTCACACATGCGCAGCTCTATAAGTGGACAAGAGTTCGCTCAATACCGCCAACGCGAAAGCTACGACTCACGCAATTTATTCTCGCATATCATATTTGATAGGTTTCCACTCTTTCCTTTCTGGAAAGGCTGCCGTCTGCCTGTGTGCGTATGTACGCTTGAGACCTTTGACTCGAAGTATATAGCGGGCATACATATTTTGCGGATGCCAACTTTTATTAATACCTCGCTTATCTACTACAGCTATCATCCGCTCTTCCCCGAACCATTTCGTTCTCTTCGTCCGAGTGGGCAGCATTTTCCGGATCCATCGTATCCAGATACAATTCAGTTGATATTGCAACATTCCCCACGAACTCTTTACCGCTTCAGAGCTAGTCGTTGGCTCCACCGTAGACTGCCGAACTCCGCTCGAACTTCCCAACAGGAAGTGATTAGGAGATAAAGCCTCGCTTTCTTCCGAGTCTAAAGGCAGATATGTTAGCGGACGGTGATTGACAATGACCTTCGCTTCGATGACCAAGGTATTGAGTGATTCGTCGTGTCGTCTAGCTTCCGGTCACTGTTGCAGGCGCTCAACATCGCCTGTTTCACGGAGCGCACCCGGTTCCATGCGCCGCCTATGTGTGAAGCCGATGGAGGAATGAATCGACCTTTTCGCGTTCCTAATGGCGATTGGTTAAAGCCCTATAAAGGTATACATTTAAAGGGCTCTACGGCTTGTGGGTACAACAATCGGAAAAAATAACATGCTTTTGGCAACTCTGCTCACGTCAAGTTGACATTTTCCCCTTGCAAAACTGTCAAGCGTACGTTAGCAAAGTTGCCAAAAGCATTGAAATATTTTCCACAAGTTGCGCCCACTATCCGCCATTAAGCACGCGTAAAGGTGGATAGCCACTTAGTGTTCGTACTGGTCACAGTCGCAGCCAGTCCCTGCAGAATCTGCCTTGCCAACACTCTTTCCGTGCCGTGGAAGCTGGTTGCGTTATCGGAATGGATCTCGGCCGGGGCTCCTCGGCGGCATACAAAACGACGGATACTCTTTATGCAGGCTTCGGATGATAAGCTGCATACCACTTCGCAGTGTTCCGCTCGAATGGTAAGACAGGCGGAGAGTGCCACCCGTCTGTTAGCGCTACTGCGCCCTACTTTCACCAATAATGATCCGAAGAAATCAAGGTCGACATAGGTGAAGGGTCTAGTGAACGAAGCTAAGCGAGCGAAGTGTGGGATACGAGGCGCCGCTTGGTGCAGCTTGCATACGGTGCATCCGCTCGCAACCTTTCGAACGACTATTCATAGGTTTGGCACGTGGTACCGTTGACATGTTGGATTCGCCGGTGGTACGTGTCCACTACGAGAGTTGTTATACGGTGCCACTTGGGCAGTATCACGGGAAACTACGTTTCCGGACTCACATTTGTCGCTGCTCCTATCCGTCCACCCACTCGCAGAATACCCGACTTGTCGACAAACGGCGTCAGCTGATACAAAGCGCTGCGTTTGTTCAAGCTTACTTGACCGGTTCTTGATTTATCACGGTTATGTGAGAGCACTGCGATTTCTTCTGGGAATCAACCTTAATTCAGCTTGCTGCAGCTCGTCTTGGTTAAGGTATATTACTTTAATATCCGATTCGGTGCCGACGGCTTCAAGCACGGAGTAGTTTTTCGCCAGCTCGTTCAGTTTACGATTCGGTTCACAAACGCAGGCATGGAAATTGAGAGTGGGAGAAGAAGGAGAACCAGTTTCTGCGAGCACACACCAGCCTAGCCTTGTCTTCATAGCAACCGGATCGTTGATATACGGATATACCCTTCTTTCACCTTCAATGATAGGGTAAGTCGTAAATTGTTCACCCCGATCAATAGCTGAGGAACGACGTTTTCATAGCCGGAGAGTGGAAGCCCTCGAAGATGTTTGAATATATTCCTGAACTCGTTTATATCTAGATATCTCCAACTGGAGCTGCTTCGATCCTGGTCACGTCTCCCGTCCAAGTAAGACACACCGGTGTCGATATGCCGCTCGCACCGATGTTACGTGCTAATTCCTCTTCGATGAGTGTAAGCGACGAACCATCGTCCAGGAAGGCGAAGGTTTTTACTGTTTTGTTTGGTCCGTAGAGCGTTGTTGGGATGATGCGGAACAGTAACGATTGGTCTTGCGTCCGATGTGCATGATTACCAGCGGTTTCGATGCTGGTCACTACCGTCGGCCTTGCTGATCCACCGGACGGTTGGATGTTAGGGTTAGAATGGAGTAACGGATGATGGCGGAAGTTCATTGTTTTTCGATGCCTTCCACAGATCATCGATGGAGAGCGATTTAAATATGTCGCAATCCCGCACCCGATGTCCCCGACACTTGCAAACACCACATTGCTTGTAGTCGTCCTTCGGTAGTTTCGGCTGGTTGATATGAGTATTGATCAAACCCTTGTTCATCTTCAACTGTTCCTTACTGGCTACTTTCCCGAATCCTCCGGTGTACAGGGTCACCTTACAGGCCGATATCACCTCACCACACCGTCAGCCACGTAGCCAGAAGGGGGGGCCCGGGGGCCCAATTTTGATTTTAACTGTTTTATATGCATATTTTTTCGTATAGAACTACAATACATTAAATGTATTGTAATGTATTATATTTATAAGCAGTTAATGCATATAATGTATTAGGAGCCAAGATAGGGCTCCTGGTCCCCACCTCTGGCTACGTGGCTGCACACCGTTCATAAAATCCCCGAAGGTCTTGAGGTTCACCTCCGGATACTGCTGCATGAAATTCGCCCACACCATCTTCACGTGTGCGGGCAACTTGTCCACCAGCTTCATCAGTAAACACGGGTTCGTCAGGTGAGACCGCTGGCCTGCTGCCTCCAGGTGGTCGCACAAACTTTGAACCGCCATCCCTAATTCGATAAGTGTTTCGAGCCGCTCCGCCTTAGGTGCAGGAGTCGATCGAACTTTATCCAACAGTACGTTGATCAGCAGTTCCGGCGTCCGTAAAGCAGCTGAAGAGAGTTGATCATTTGCGGCACCAATGCTGGCAGTAGGAAACGGCTTCTTACAGCTTCGTAGGCTGCACCTTTCAGATATCGTTAGCAGTTTTCGTTTTTGGAATAGAATTTATTGGTGGTTTACCTGGTGGCAGTGCGGAAGGTAAAGAGGGAATAGTGTTACCAATGGAGGTCGACGCACGACCATTAGACTGTATATTTGCACCGTTTTGGAAATTGCGTCTGAGTGCTGCTGCCAATTCTCGTGGTGTTGTGGCAGTATCGCTACGGTTTCTTCTTGCTGCCTTTGCGGTCCCTTCGCTGGATTGGGCGCTGTCCAACGCTCTGTAGCTGGCTCTTGAGGTATTCCTCCTACGGCTCCATCTTTGGAAAACTGCTGCTCCACCCATTCGTTGACACGTTGTCGACGATCAACGACTCACTATAAAAAAATATAAAAAAATGAGTGATTTTTAGAAAATGCTCTGAATTTTCTTAAAAAGATACTGAAAAAAATAAAAATCATTTCCTACACTGAAAAAAAAAGCATTTTAAAAACTAAAAATCGATTTTCCAATAAACGCCATCTCAGAAATTCATGAATTTTTTTCTGGAGACAGATAATTATATGGCCACAAGTCTTCCACACATTGCAAAATGGTCATATTGACGAGAAAAAAGTTTTTGGCCTTCGAGAAAAAAGTTTTTGGTCTACCGAATACTATTATATTTGATATTTTTATTAAACTTTTCCTCGTTTGACACTTGCATCTCATTGGGCAGAGTGACTAATGAGAATGATTTAAACAAACCCACAAGGTCAACTGCTTCGAATCCTGTGCTATCCGGCACATCTTTTGTTTGTGCACAAAGTGTAGATAACGAGCAAAAATTGTGCAACAATTTCCTGGGGGGGTTTATTGAAAAATAAAGCCACCTGGGCAAGGATGACACGGGTCAATGCTGACGGCACCGGGTGATGACAACAACGCCAAGTTAATGAGCAGTTACCCGAGGCTAATTAGAGGCCAATTTGCGAAAAGCAGCGCACTAACTGTGGCATGAAATATTTTTCATCTTCTACGAGGGTTAGATGTTAGATGGTTAGATTGTTGGATATGAATTTAATTTTTTGTGAGTTTAGAAGGTGTGAAGTTCGGTACCTAATAGGTTTGTATCTTAAAATGGTGAGATATTCTTCAAAGTTCAAGGTCCTCAAACAGGTTCCAGAATCGGTAATTTTATTTGATATTTCCATTCTAAGTGCACACTGCAATCGAATTAGTTTCAATTAAATTTAACTTTCGAAGGGAGTGCACAATTCATGGTGTTACTAATTATGCGTGTCTTTTATCACCACAGAAAAGCATGCCACAACTGACGTGGGTGGAAAGTGTGAAGTATATTAATTAACGGATTCTCTCCCAGTATGGAAAGCGAGAAAGGGTCAAAGTGCAGCTGATGATTGCTTGCCAGAGGAAAGTTTCTCTGTTGTTTTGAAAGACCAGGCTCTTAGGGACGCTTACTACACTGCTACTGTACTGTAGTGTTTCATTGCTCGGAAATCGTTCCCATTACATGAAAACTTGAAGGCTCCAGAAGTTTTAAATGAATGAAATTATGAAAGGAATTTTCTGTTGGCTAGGCGCTATAAGATGGGGCTGTTAAAGGGCACAGGTTGAATGCATTAAAACTAATTTCTGTTTAAGCATGATAAGAGGTTTTGATTGATTGGTTACGCCTTCTGATAATCAAATTTCAAGACTGATTCATTGCTTTTTCGTTCAAAAATTGAGAAAAGCAATTCCAATCGTTTACTGAAGGATGTAAAAATAAATTTACGTATCCCGCTGTGGCGAGTTTTCCGGGATAAGGGCTTCTTAAGGCGAACAGAGAAATAATATTGTTTGTATGTGAAACGATTTGGTTGAACATTCATCCTACCGTTTCACAGTCCTTCAGAACGATTCGAACTTGGACAGAAAGAAACAGCTTTACTGAATTCCGTACTTTAGGGAAAGTCGGAAGTTTCAATGGCTTTGATTTGCATCCGGAACAAAACGACATAAATCATCGGGAAGGGGTAATGACCAATTTGTTTCAATTGATTTGATTTCACGCGAAATGTAAAACTGTGAGAGCCCTGGCCAAATCTCGTAAACGAGGTCTTTTCTGCGAAGTACCATTGGTAGCCTCTGCGAGATAGCCAATCTAATGGGCAATTTAGCCAGAGCGATTGATACTTTTCGGTTTGGAATTTAAATTCTGTAGAAGAAAGATGGCATATAATAAATTATGGCAGATGTCAATACAATGTGATCGCATTGAATCGGTTTGACCGTTCATCGTTTCGTAAAAGAAATGTCATTTAATGGCATTTAGTGATTGTTTTCCATTTCAATCCAAAAATCAGTACTCTGCGTATCATCAAATAGATAATTTTAAAAAAATGTTCTGAAAAAATTTAAAAAGAAGTTTGACTGATTCATTTTCCCCATATTTAAACAAGTTTGGCAAAATCTTTGTTGACCACTGTAGTTCGAGGTACCTACTATCAAGATGCTCTCAAAATAGAGCATAAGTCTCGCCAAGGAGACAATGTAGGAAATAAATTCAATTATCAACAAGCCAGTTTCGTCGCACCAGCATAGCATCAGCGTATTCAAATATCCGGAAAGGAAAAAGCAAAGAAAAACTTGATAGTCATAGTCACAGAGGCGCCATCATTTACTGCTGCATACATTTTGCCTCGGCGGCTGATGTTTCCATTAGCTTTATCTACGCCGTCCGACTGGACTGGATGTATGTTGTAGGGAGCAGAATATCCCAACCCAGTTGCAACGCTGGATACTTTCAAGATTCAGATAGAAATCACTTGAAACCAAGCTACAGCAATTTATAAAACAGCTACGAATATTAAAAAGTTCTTAAAATCATACATTTTATCCGATTTATAGATAAAAATTGTTGCAAAAGAAAAGATTGCAGACTCGGTTGAACTTGGTTCCATTAAAACACCTCATAAAACATGTATTGTTTTCAGTGGAGCAGAAAAAGCTGATTGCCCCCGTTCATAACATATAATAAAATGGTAGTTGAAGTAAAGTTTTACAGCTTCTGGAGTTGTACTTTTATTATACTTCAGTTAATGGATAAAATAATAATTTTATCAAGCGATCGAACAGCAACGTGACTGAGAAACATCGAACTAAAGGGTAGCTACCTAAATGATGCCATTTTGGTGAGAAAAAAAAATCATCATTTTGGGTGGGTGGTGTGCGGTAACCAGCCAAGAGCAGTGCTCTGCAGCCGAGAAAAACGAACAAAATGAACAGTTTTAAATCCCATCACTAGCTATTGATACAAATTGGATATTATTTTTAGGTTGAATACACTCAATTCGCCAAAAAAAAAAACAGAACTTCTAAGCTAGTGGACAAAACTTTCGTCAAATTTAATTTTATCTGAAAGAAGGGCTACCTGGCATTGTTATTGATATCTTCCTGACCATTTTACCGTTTTGTGGATTACGCAATTGCAAGGAAAAAATCCTCCAGAGTCAACCAGAATGGAAAAACAACCAGCCATTGGGCCCGGTCACACACAAAAGAGGCAAACAAATAAACCACTCATGAAAAAGATGTGGCGTATTTGTGGCTTGCTTTCTAAGTTTAAATAGGATTAAATGCTTCACGTTCCTCAGTGTAGATAGACAGAGACAGACCGAGCCTTCAACTAAGCTGAGAATGTGGAAATGGAACGATGTTCGGTAGAGATTATTTTCCCGAACCTTTTTCAATTTTAGAACGCAATCCGATTGCAAACCAAAGTGGAGAAGAAATGTTCATACTTGATTATATATCATCAGGAGTTCCCTGAACATTCTTCTAAATCGTTTTCGTTCACGTACGATTGACTTTTTCGTGGAAATTAGTGGGTAATTATTAACTTCAATCATGTTGTTCCAAAATAACTTCTCAAACGAAATAGTTTTAGCTGAAAAGTAAAATATTTGGACGCGGCAAAATGGGACATTTTCGCCTAGACTTTCCCTCCCCCTATTGGAGCAGCGTTTAACCACAATTTAACATCAGGTTCGCTCGATGCTGCAAAGTTTTGGTTTCATAAAACAAACAATTTGGCTTTGCTATCGTATGGTATCAATCCCAACTCTTACCAACAATCGGAAATCATATGGATTTGCCAGTAAGAAGGGATTTCTTGTACGAGTAAGTAAATAACGCTTCCACTACGACGACGATTCGGAAAATAGCGAAAGAGCTTTGTTCGTGCTTTGTTTGGATATGTTGTGTATTGATGAATATTTGAATAGGGTTAAAATGTAATCGAAACAACGAAGCAGCTTTGTGTTAGCGGTGCTTGCTTAGGAATACAGCAACTGAGCCAGGATTGACTGGACTAAGTAGCCAGCAGCGATGGAAAGCAGTAGCAGGGATATATAGTGGACCATGAGATGGGAAAAAACATACGAACATTCGCTTTTCAGCTTCAATGAGCTCAATCCGATGACCCGCTTGTTTCTTTTTAATCCGATAAGTGTAGTGGACTGAAGAAGTTGAAGAAGATTGTAATAAATGAGGCGAGAAAAATTTACGATATTTTTTTTTCCTATCCAACAATGAATTATTAACTAGTAGTTATAGTCCTAACTCAATAGGAGCGCATCCTATTTAAAGATCGGTAAAATTTAAAATAGTCAGAGCCATATAATGCACACTTCACGTGGACTACAGGGATACCTCGATATAAGACAATTTATAATTTCAAAAAGTTGTCTTATATCGAAATTGTCTTTTATCAAAACATGATTTAAGTACATTAGCAGTCGCCAATTTTACTCTGTGTTGTGTGTGTAGGTTTTTTGAACTATTTATTATTGCTTGAATGATTAGTTTTTAACAATTTTTAGAATTTTAGAATTTTATTTTAGAATAACGGACATCTTTATGGTGCCGCTTTAAAAATGGAAAATTTGCTCTGGTGTAGTGTAGTAATGTACTATGTCAAAGAAATTTGTCTCATATCGAGGTAAAAATTGTCCTATATCAAATTGGCTCATATCGAGGTTGTTTTATAACGAGGTTGTCTTGTATTGAGGTATTTCTATCACCATGGATTTCCGGCCCGGTAGAAGCAAAACGCTGAAAAAAATCATTTTTGTCTCAACTATTTTTGATTGGAATGAAATTTTGGTGACACCTATTGGATATCGCGCAAGGATTCATTTTCCATTAAACATAATATTTTCCGTTAAGAGTAAATATTCTGACGGCCGTATTCATACACTTAATTGACTTGTCGTCCTAAGGCATAGTCTGATGAACAGAATTTCTACAATTGACTCGGGCTACTGGTCTCCAATTCCTTAGACACTGTGTACTCTCCTCCAGATCTCACTCCATCTTGTCTAACCAACTTGCTCGCTAGAATTGTTTTGCTCCTACCGGATTCGGAGCAAACACCATTTTTACTGGGTAGCTGTGTTCGGTATTCTAGCAATATGCCGTGCCCATCATATCCGTCCAGCTTTAGCCACCTTTTGAATACTGGGCTGTCCTGCACGTCGCCGAAGATAGTTCTTAGCACTAGTCGTTCGAAAACTCCGAACCCTCGCGGGTCCTCCTCGAGCATTGTCCATGTTTCATGCCCGTAGAGAACAACCGGTCTAATAAGCATCTTGTACAGGGTGCACTTTGTACGGGGACTGGTACGGGAAGTCTGCTCGACGGCAATTGTTCACAAACCATGGTCCATAGTAAGCACGACTTTCGCTGATAATACGCATCCGAATCTTGCGGCTGGTATCATTGTCGGCCGTTAACAGTGAGCCAAGGTAGACAAATTCATCGACTACCTCAAACTCATCACCGTCGACAATATAATACTACCCAAGCGGCGTCGGTCGTCCACGGTTCCGCTGGCCAGCATGTACTTTGTTTTAGACGTATTTACCTTTAACTCAATCTTTTCGGCTTCGCGCTTCAGCAGCAGGTACGGGAGACCATCACCTTGACGAAGCTCTCTGTGTGATCCGAATTGTGAGGAACGTGCTGCTCGAGCCAAAGATGCTGATACCTGACCCGAATGAACTTGAAAATCCTCCCGAAATCCGGATTCAGCACTGCGTACCATGCGAAGGTACAAATCTTCCACACGATTGTGAAAACGTGCTGCTCGAGCCACAAATGCTGATACCATGCGTCGTAGATTGAATCAGTTTGATGAGCTTCCTGGAAAAGCTGTTCTCGTCCATGATTTTTCATAGCTCTTTTCGGTCAATGGTATCATGGCGACATCCATTTAGTACGTCACGCAAATTTTGACCAACATCAACCCCCCCTCGTCACATTTCGTCACACATTCGGTGACCCCCCTGAGAAAGTACGTCACGTCACGGCAACCCCCCCCCCCTCCTTCACAACAAAAAAATTAAATATTCATTTCAACCTTTTTATTTAAAGCTATCAAATGAATTTCAGCAAATAAAAAAAGGAAAATTTTTGAGCTTATAAGTCATCGATTTACGGATTTTGAAAATATCAGAAGTCGCTGATGTGTCGTCGATGAATGTTTCGCGCATATCCACGTCCTTTGCATCCATCCACTCAAATTCGTCTGATCTAGTTGAAAGAATCAGGACTTCCTGCTGACGTCTTGCAGCAACACGCCTTGGAAGAACTTTTCTGACGGATTTCGTCATTTTGTGTATTCATTCAATCGTGCAATCATTCAACACTACCTTAGATGCGAAATTTAGTCCGCAAGTGGCATAAACTCTATTCTTCAGAGAGCTTTTGAGTGAGGGGCAGTATAAATTATACTGAAAAACCTTAAAAGCAGCAGTGGAACTTCGGTATGAGTTTATGTTAATCGATTGAGTTCAGCACGAAAATCAAGGGAAAACATTGCTATGGATCTCTGGTAGCACAACGTAGCCTCTCAGGAGTTTGTGCGACTGCTATTTGCGGTTGCAAAAATCTTTTAGGCAAGACGGTACTCAAGTAGCTCTTCGGCGGTGTACTGCATATTCTGTAAAGCCGTAATGGAGAGTTCATACTACATAGAAGAATAAATGAGCGCTGTTCACACATATATGTTGAAAAAAAGTTTTCATTCAAAAAATTTAACTATTTGTTTTAAAATTCATCAGAACGTTAATTTTATAGAAACCTTCAATAGTTGTATCTTAAAAGGAAGGCTAAATTATAATATCCCGAATAAATTTTCCATTTGATTTTTTTTTTCATGTGACGTCACATAACTTCAAACCCCCCCTCCCCCCTACGTCACAAATCGTCACGATTAGGTCTACCCCCCTCCCCTATAAGCGTGACGTACTTTATGGATGCCGCCCATATGCGGCTTTGAAGTCAACGAACAAATGGTGCGTGGTAACTCTGTATTCACGGCTCTTTTAAAGGATTTTTAGCAGTGTAAACATTTGATCCATTGTAGACCGTCTTTCGACGAAGCTGGCTTATGATAAGTTCTCACAAATCTGTTCGCAATTGGTGATAGTCGGCGGAAAATGTTTTGGGACAGCACTTTATAGGCAGCATTGAGAACGATGATCACACGATAGTTCTCACACTCGAATTGGTCGCCCTTCTTGTAGATCGGGCAGATAACCCCATCTTGCCACCCCTCCGGCTGTTGTTCTGTATTCCAAGTTCTAACATTTAACTGGTGCAGACAAGGGGCCAGCTTTTCTGGTCTCATTTTAATAGGTTCCGCTCCGATAAATTTTTCCCAGCCAATTTATTGTTCGTTAGCACCTATCACTAGGGCTCGCATATCTTCTCCGTATGTCGATCCATCAATCGTTTCCTCGCCGCCATGGTTCTCCGCCTGAGCACCATGCAAGTGTTTAACGAAGTGCTGCTTTCACCTTTCGGTCACCTCACGATCATCCATTAAAATATTGCCATTCTTATCCTGAGGCTTCATCCTGCTGGTCCTCTTCCGATAGCGCACTACATCTAGGTTTCGATCTGATTAGTGTTTTGTAAATTTTATACGTATGCTTTTTCATCGAAACGTCTGGCGGAGGAAAAATCAGGGGTGACATTGCTATTCTCGTTTCGAGTGATTTTGGTTCGTTTCGACCACGTTAAACGAATGGACGAAACGAACCAAAATCATTCGAAACGAGAATCGCGAGAATCATCCCAGGTTCGACTTCCACCTCGAATGCTACGTTGAATCTCCTTACTCGTATTATTGTCGGTGGTGATCAGAAATGCCAATCTTTAATCACTTTCAGTTCATCGCCGTCGATAGTAACTGTCCGTGGGAAGCCAACGTTATTTTCTCTGAAGCTCCTTCCGACTATATATTATGTTTTCAACAAATTGGATTGTAACCCAATCCTCCTAGCTTCAGCTTTTAGACTGGCGTAGATTGCCTCTGCCGTTTCAAGGTTTTTAGTAACGGTGTCGAGGTCGTCTGCGAAGGAGTTGGTTATTTTTCCTCACGTGTCACGATTACGTCTTCAATGGAAATGTTGAATATCATACAGGAAAATCCATCCTTTGCCGCAACCTTCTGCACGATTGGATGGGACTCGAGAGTGCCCCCGAAAGAGGCACGTAGTAGCTATGACCAGACGCGTCAGTTTGTCTGGAAAACCGTTCTCGTACTTTATCTGGCATGGCTATTCACACTCGACTGTATCTTATGTTGCCTTGAAATCCACGAAAATATGATGCATGGGCAGGTTGTACTCCCCACATTTTTGTAGGATTTGTTGGAGAGTGGAAACTTGATCCGTAGTTGTACGGGCAAACATAAAGCCTGCCGGCTACTGCTCTACAATTTTTCCTGCTATTGGGGATAGACGATGTATCAGGAATCAGCATCTTTGTCTCGAGCTGCATGATCCTCACAATCATGTGGAAGATTTGTGCTTGTCCGTGTCATCCAATAACGTTCATGTTCAGATGAAAACCAAGATCGAAACTTTTGTTTTATCCAACATGCCGCGATTGGTAAAGCAGGTTCTGGGCCGAAAACTGACTTTTCTGCTCCAGAGATTGCTAGTTCATCAGCCCGTTTATTTCCGGATATACCAGAGTGATCAGGAATCCAAACTAGATGAACGTCATTTAGAATGCTTAGTTCTTCTAATTGAGTATGGCAGGGGATGACTGTTTTAGATTTAAAATCGGCCGCACAAAGAATTTTATAGCTATTAGAACAGCTGTAGGTAATCTTGCCTATCAATTCTTTCTGAAGTGCAAACTGAGAATTGCAAAGATTTCAGCTTAATAAACGGTGTAGTAACTACCCGACGAATAGGATTCCTCCAATTCCAGCTCACGGCAGTAAACACCAGCACCCGCACGACCTTCGTACAAGTAACCATCGGTATAACAGACCACATAGTCGAAAATTTTCCTTTCCTTGTAGCCTGATAACCACTTCTCTCTAGGAGGAAAGTTACTTGAGAAAGTCCTATACGGAAAAGTTTGCTTGAGCGTTACATCACGAGGAGCAAGAGCAAAGCTGTCCTCTGCAACAATTTGAGACCACAATCGAGTGTGATCAGTGGAACCGTTCACCGATTGCCAAAGCGATGGTTCTACAATTTTGACTCCTACCTTTTGTCCAATGCTGGAAGGTGCATGAGTCGAACCAAGCTGACTACTTGTCAAGCATAGCTACCAATATCCCCCCTCCTTTCCTTTCCGCTCTTCCCCTCCTTCGCCAAAAAAATTTTCATTTCTTTCCCCTACCGTCCCTTCATCAATTGTAGAACCATCGTTTCAAAAAATATTTATATATATGTATGACCGCATTTCAAGGTCAAGACTAAAAACTTGAGATTAGTCGATTGCCAAAGGCCAATCGCGTGTAGTCGATAAGCGCATATCAGTGCCTCTTGCTTCAGGTGAAATTGTAGAGGTATAATATTGAAAATAGCTTCTAGAGCGGCAGTAGGTGTTGCAGTAAATGCGCCAGACATGGCCATGAAACACTTCTTTGAAGATGGTTTAGCTTTGCCTGGACAGTCACAACTTCCCCTCTCTGCCACCATACTAGACAACCGTACGCCAGTATTGCCCTGACAACGACCGTATACAGCCAGTGTATGTATTTGGGTTTAAGTCCCCAAGAATTGCCAATTGCTCGTCTACATTGCCCGAAGGCCATGCACGCTTTCTTAATTCGGAAATCAATATTTGTGGTTCAGTCAAGCTTGGAGTTTAGAATCAACCCAATGTACTTCTTCTCGTCCATAGTATCAACATTCGGATCAGAAAACCGCAGAGCGTGAATTCAATTGGTGTTTTTACGTCTTGAAAAAATACGATAGATTTTTTGCTCGGAGTGACCGAAAGTCTGGACGTTTCCACAACGCCGAGTGCCTGCTGCATTAAGTCAAATAATGTAATTATGCACCTTCCAACTATTGGGTTTATAAACCAAGTCATCCCTGATTGGCACCTGTCTCGCTCCAGCTACTTGTCTACCACTTCCTCAATAAGTGATAGGTAAGCCTGAAGTGTACAGCAAAAGAAACAATGGGGCATACCATAATAGTTCAAAATAATGGACGCAGTGGTAAGAGTACCCAACAGAAGAGGAAGGAACTATTGGGATGAGATGAACATCCGCAAAACCATATGATGGATTGCCTTGATCATTGAGTTTCCTCAGAAGGTCATCCGATACAAAGTTCCTAAAAGATGCGAGAGAACGCCACCTTGTGGACAATCACAACTACTTTTCTTCCAAATGCTTACTTACCGTAACGACGAAAAAAGTAATCGGTTACTAAGCATTTCTATATCCACTTTATGATTATTAAAGGCCGTCTTTTATCGTTGCGGTCTTTCCGTTACAAAAGGATTTTTTTAAGGCTTATCAACCCAGCTAGCTCAATGTAACTTAATCTCAGGGTCGGCAACCGACCTTCGGAGGACTCGTGCAACCCGACAACTTACCAGAAACGCAGCGGACCATTCAAAACGTCAAAGACAGAAATGGAAAGGACTGGTGGCTCTTACTTATATTAAAAGAATAGGAAATTCCATGCATGAAAACTTTATTACCGTGCTATTGGCGCTCGATGTCACTAGTTGGGGCCCATTGACGATGAGTGGAGAAAGAGGGGACGAACATGCTACGATGTCAGTGCTACTTTACGGGTTCTGCTGGAACGAGGATGATCTCCTATGGCGTCGCAGGGATGGCGGCAACAAGCAAGCGATGACAGACTTTGGCGGAGCAGCGATATTCTCTATCCACGTGGTACACTCGATGCGCCTATTCGTCGATGGCCAATTAACGGTACACTTCACCTCCGATATTTTTGGGTTAGTCGAACTTGGCCCTACAGGGCCGCGCGACGCTCGCTCACGACGCACAAACTACGCTCTTTCGTTCGAGTCTCACAACGGGGAGTTCTAGTTTTGCCCCTCCGAGCTCGATAACGTCTATCTATCAACTGTCCCGGGCTTATCTCTCCATCCAGCAATCATCCCCAACCAATTCTCCTCTTTTCCTCCGGTATCCTCTCTCCCTCTCCCTCTCTCAACACCTCCGGATCCAGAACTTTCGTGCAGTTGACGCAAACAACTGGTATAATTTTTGCTGCATGATCGGGAACTATTAGGGGTTATGGAATTAGTGCGGACTTTTTGCCGTCTTTTATCGTTGCGGTCTTTCCGTTACAAAAGGATTTTTTTAAGGATGTTACCTTTTGGTGCGTAAGGCTGTCCCTGACTTAGGATGTCTTACGGAGCCTTTAGAGTCTCCGTGCTAAGCCCCAACACCTGGTCTGGATGTTCCGGGGTGGACGCCGAAGATCTCTTTTAGGTTCCTAAGTCCGCATTCAGACAGTGTCTCCTTACATCACTAAATGGTAACGTTCACAATAATATTTTTTTCACGCAAATTTTTCGATGCCTAATTACCGGTTGAGAGTTAGTTAGTTAGTTAAGGGATTAGTACAGTTACTCTAGGTTAAACAAAAAATACAATGATAAATATACAAAACAAAAGCAAACTAACAACAATCAGAAGAGCCACCTAAACAATGAAAATTAAATTACGAAATGGATCTTACGAACTACGCTTACAAACTACTCTTAAACACTAAAGAAAACAAAACTTTGACGCCATTGGTTGGTACGGTACATTTTGAAAAAATTATAATGACGAGCAGCCTCCAAAATTTAAGCGAAACGTTATCAAAACATTATCAAACGCGCCTTCAATATCCAAAAAAGTTCCTAAGCAAGATTCCTTAATTTTAATCACCACATCATGTAATATAGTGGTTGTAGACTTGCCACTTTGATAAGCATGTTGTGCTGAATGAAGAGGAACTTTCACTAACTTTATTTCGCGGATGTGGTGGTCAACAATCTGCTCAAGTGTTTTAAGCAAGAAAGCCGTTAGACTAATTGGTCTACATTTTTTTGTTTCCTCGTAGGTCGCGCACCCATCTTTAGGAATAACCTTAATGGTTATTTCACGCCATTGAGTTAGGATGTACCCAATAGCAATACTACACACAAACATCCTTTTAAGAATGTATTTGAAGTATTTGAATCATTTTTGCAGTAGAATTTATTCCATCTGTTCTGTGCGAAGAGAAGCTATTCACGGCCCACTCAATCTCTTCAGTTGTGACGAGTCTCCGAGCGAAAGTCCATGAGTCCAAGTCACCTAAAACGATTTCTGGATCGTTTCGAGCTTCAGGTTCCACGCAGTCTGGAAAGTGACAATAAAAAAGACATTCCAGGATTTCATTGTCGTTCGTACAGTATTCGCCGAGCGAACTTCGAATATTATTAACCCGATAATCTTTCGATTTTGACAGTGTTTTATTAAGCCGACGTGCCTCGTCAAAACTGGAAACATTGCTCCAGAGCCTGTGCCAGGTCGTGCGTGCAGAAGATCGTAGAGCCTTTGTATAGGCTTTCCGGGTCTGCATGAAAGGCTCCATGCCATCTCTACGTCGTCTGTTCCAGGTTCTCCTGCATCGCTTCTTTAGTTCCGCGAGATGAGAATTTTTAGCGGGCAAGCTACCTCAAAAGCTTCCGCAACACATCTACAGCCACATATAAGTCGGTTGATGACTCAATCATCGATTGGAATCCCTGAAATTTCGTTGTGAGTTCCTCCTCAAAAAGTTCCTGGTCGGCAAATTTCGAGTTGCAAAATGTTGCAGCGTTCATGTTCAAAATATATAAAGCAATGATCAAATATTGGTGTCCCGTTTGAAATATGCCATTGTGCCTACTCATGACTAATCCTGTTAGAGCAGAGTGTCTAACACTAACATCTAACACTTCTAGTCTACCCGCATGAAAGTTGGACAATTGTCAAAGTTGCGTATCCCATGGTAAGCACTACTCAAATATTCCATCAAATCAGAGCCACTCAGATTGCTATCCGAGCTGCTACAAAAGATGTGAGTGCATACAATGAGTGGAAGCCCATTAGTTTGGCAGTATCTCATCAAATTTTCCACCAAATGAAATCGTCGCTGGGAGACAGTTCGTCATATGGTAAGTACGCAGAACAGTAGACGTAGCGCCTATGGACATCAGCCACGACGAGGTCTACTGTGACTGCACAAATATCTCGAGTAGTCGACTCAGAGATAAGGCACGCACTTATTGACCTATGCAACAATATGGATGCCCTGGGCATCAAACGAGGATTTGTCATCCCAGTTTTGCTAAAAACAGCAAAGTTCTGGTTTCCAATATCCGTCGAATGAAAATATTCATTGCGAAGATATGGCTCCTAAACCAATGCGATGGTGACAGAGCCATTAAAAAGTTTTTCGCTTAAATACAAATTTGCTGCCTGTTTGTGTTGAAGATTTATTCATACAACTCTAACTATTTGACTCCGTTCGTGACTGGCATGATTTCACCCATCCAGTCATCTAGTCATCGGCATGGAGTTACTTAGAGGCTCCTGATTTGTCAACTCTCAGGGCAGGGTTAGGTCTAGTGGCTCAGTTTTTTGCCTAAGTTTACGATTCGGCACCAAACGTCCAAAAGGGCACAACTACTGCAGAATGTAAACAGGTACGTTCACATCCCGCAGCCATTATTATGGAAAGGAATACTAATTATACGGCTTAAATTCTGTAAAAATTATTTTCGATATATTCCGCTTCGTTATCCGTTTGCAGATGTCATTCATTTGTAAAGGAAATAATAACTTAGTTAGAATTCTTCCGGCATTCTTGGCATAACGTTGCTTGGACGGACGACGGGACAGTACCATAAAATTTAATTTAAAATTATAACGTTGTTTCATCATTGAATTTCCTCGGGCGACCACATTGCATTGTCAACTATAATTTCACATCGCTCGTATCGCCAGCATGGTGAGAGAGAGAGCTGTTGAACGATCAATGAACGTGAAAAGCTATGTACAGAATTTTTCTTTCTTTTTGTTAATCTGGGAAAACTGTTGCACAGTGGAATCCACCGGAAGCTAAACTATAGCAAGTTGGTGGATTGGAACAAAAAAAACTAATGTGGTAGTCGCCTTACTTATCTTCAATCTCTGATGAGGCAAAGAAATGAGCTTTCTTCAACTTGCTAATTGAATGGTATTCGCTAGCAAACTTGTACAAAATCCTTAGGAAACCATGTATTTCTGGCAACTTTTTTCCGCATTTGCTTCCAGTGTGTGTCGTTTACAAAAGGAGACAGAATTGAGTAGTATTTTACACAGACTGTCGGTCTATTGTTTATTACATACTATTTCTGTCGTCTTCTCTACTGGGTCCTTTCTTGGCGTATAATCGTGTACATGTTTGCTCGCTGTAGCTGAATGTGCATCATTTCGCAGAAGAAACTCCGACCGACTGGTGGTGCAAAAGTATCTCTAGCGAGAGGCGTCGAGAAATGGAAACAATATTTTCTGCTTCCTTAGAGGTTGGTGTTCCACTCCACGTCCACGGCACCAAAGTGCCTTCTATGGTCTGGTCGGAAAGAAGTATTAGCAGTCGTGGTACGAAATAGCAACGAAATGAAAATCCCTGATATCATTAAGTACTAAGTCTATTCGAGATTGTGGCAAATCCGTTTACTCCTCCTCGGTTACAATCTATGCCCTGCTGCATGGTGCGTGGTAGTGACGCAAATCGTTTGAACTTTGAGTGAGGAAATTTGAAGCGCCATTGGTAAGATGAACGAATCGTGTTTTACATATTCAGAAATTTATCAACAGAACTAGTTTCTTTGAATTGAAATTGGAAGCATAAGATGGGAAATTTGCATGCATCGCTAACTCAACGTTTTATGAAATTTGTTTACAGTGATTTTCACAAACTCGAAAGATGCTCAGTACTCGAGAATATTATCCTAGATTCAAATCAGGACCAGCTGTCTTCCTCGAAATGGAGACATATTACACCACATTTCCTATGGCGCTAACCGCATAGCGAAACTGGAACGATTTGCATCGGTTAGCCAAGGAACTTAAGCATTGGTTATGCTGCCATAGAGAAATTGGCGAGAACTTCTGTTTATAATGGAGATTTTAGCGCATTGATATTTTAGCAACGCTGCAAAATGCATGCTGTTATATACTCGACTGTCACAGTACTGTGTGATGCTAAAACAAAAATGAATGAACACTTGAATTAATAACTTTCGAGCGCCATTTGTTGAATGCAAAAAAAAATTAATGGAGCTTCTGACTTCCACATCAAATTGACAAACTAAATAAATAGTATTCTATTTATATCTGAAAATTGATGATTTTGTTTTGAAACGGGTTTCTCAGGTCACGTATGAAAATGAAAACTAGAATCTGGACTATTCAGACACAACACAACATCCTTCTGCAAGTTAATTGAATTGAATCGCAGAAGAAATGGTAGTATGGAAACAAATAGAAACCTTTTTTTCATCCTTGATTATTGAAGAAAACCACCAAACATTATTTAAAAATGTGCGAAAACACATTTATTAGGGCACTTTTTATTAGCAAATGCTTAATAAAAAAGATGTTTTTATCAATCTTGAAGTAAATATTACGACCAACAATGTTGTTGAAATAAAGTAGAGCTTATATGCAATTTCAATTATTTCCAAAATGTCAATACCTTCAAGCCGAGGACTTAACCGATTTGCTAATACATTAACCCAAATCTTCGAATTAAAACTCTGCTATACACCATTGATTACCTGAAGTTACGGGACAATTCATTGTCAATTCTACAATTGTTCACTCTCCTTCTTCTAATTTCTGGACACGTTCAGCTTCAAATGAGAATTTATGCTGCTTCTATGCTACTGCAATCATATAAAAAGACAATCCCCAGCCGTTCCTTTAAAGTGACTCTTCTCTATGTACATCTTTCAGTGTGGCGATTGCACAGGAAAGATAATGCTGCTTCGTTGCTTCGCTGCTCCATTCCCTGCTTGCTTTACAAATAAAACTCAACAATTTCCACAGCTATGAACTCGCAAATGCTCCTTGCAAGTACTGTAGATAGTGACCGAAGCGTATCTACAGTTGATAGAATTCAAGATCAATATCGTTGAGAAAATGTGTCCTTCCTATGCTTCCGACCGCAGCAACATGCACTCTCGTATGTCGTTCTGTATCACGATACTTAGCAATTTTGTATGTATTCCAAAATGGAATCCACTCCATTGGTCGGAAAATTCACGGAAAGATAAATATTTGAACCGGTATTCAGAGCTTTTGAATGCAAACTATTCCTTTCTTCCACTGATAATGCATCCATCTATATTTGATTTCGTGATGAGCGAAGCTGTTGGTTGTTCGTTCAAAATTTGAATGTTGAACGTCGAATATTGGCAATTTAGTAGATATAGTGCTTCCGCAAATGGCAAGGATGGCAGGCTGTTCACTTTATCCACCCAAAAACAATTTTTTAGTTCGCTGTTCCTGAAACGAACCAAACATTGGACACACCAGGTAGATTTAATGTTAATTTCGTTTTTATCCGTCATCATGTCAAACACGAAAAAAATATTCTAATATATATCTCGATAAAACTAGTGGAATCATGTGAGCTGTTCGCGAAATTTTTCGTTTCTGTTTTCGTCGAAAAATCTGCATCCAATTCGAAGGCAGCCATCGCTTCTGCTGATGTTCCTGTTGATTTAGAGTACATCCGTTCCAAGTCCGTTCGAAATAATTCCCGGTTGTTGATTCGGTCAGCTGTAAAAAAATTGAGTCGCTCGTATTGTCGTGAACCTGATGGTATTTCAGCTCGAGTTTTCGTCCGCTGTGCAACGGTGGCGTTAGTGGAACCTTTTTGCTTTATATTCAATTTCCGGCGATCTGCAAGCCGTTGGTTATTTTCATGTTTCCTGTTTTCAAAAATAGCGACCGTCGGAACGTTTGGAACTACATATCGTGGTCTCACCAGTTATTCTGATGCCAACAGACAGACAGTGAGTGGTTTTAACCTTGATAGAGTCGATCAGTAAGCAAGTCCCTTATGGATTTCACGTCTACCTATATTTCCTACAGGAAATAATAGCTTAAATTGACGCAATCCATACACATCTGAAGCTATCTGAAAATTTTATGACTCGGCGCATCCTGCTATAATGCGCCAGAGTTCTAGGTGTGAAGCTTGACTTCTGCTTGTTTTTCCGGTTTACCAATTTTTCGGATGTTCCTCAAGGCAGTAACATGGGATCTTTCCGAATTCTGTGCTTTGCACGTAGTTCCTAGCCGAAGAAGAAGAAACTACCGCTGGCGCCACAAATGGTGATATCCATAATTTGAGTGAAAACCGAAAATATTAAGAGATTCAAATTATAAAAGTGAACGGTGATTAACTCAAAAAAAAAAGGTGATATCCATTTGTTGCACGATGTTTCTTGCCGCTTTAGTGGTGCCAGAATGAACCCATTGGGAGGAGAAGTTGAATTCGAGTCCAGTGAAGAGGACCGGTACACATGCTTTGTAAGCGTTGCTTCCCCAATTTTCCAATTTTTTTCTTACACATCTTGTCCTCACATTCACGTCTCCTTCAAGACAAAAAACACTAGGTAAGTCTACCCTATTTAAAGGTTTGTCAGTATTAAGTGTTCGTTAGTTTTGCTGAAAAGCGTGTGCTCATCACTATGCGTATTGTTTTAAAATATACTGGAGTTTTTTTATGAACCCCGCTTTATTACGCCTAGACTAGACGTGCTATCCTTCTTTACCGCATTGGTTTCTTGGCACTACCTATCATTATTGGTGGTATTTGAAGGAAATTCATACTTTTTTAAATCAAATCAGAACACCTTCAGATGGTCTATCCTGTTGCTATTTCAGAGTTTTTTTCGTCATTTTTCTATCGTATTTTCAGTAATTCCATCCATCCATCCATCCATCCATCCATCCATCCATCCATCCATCCATCCATCCATCCATCCATCCATCCATCC
This sequence comes from Sabethes cyaneus, assembly GCF_943734655.1. NCBI lineage: Eukaryota > Metazoa > Arthropoda > Insecta > Diptera > Culicidae > Sabethes > Sabethes cyaneus. Next base: position 51,775,628 of record NC_071355.1, read on the forward strand.
ATCCATCCATCCATCCATCCATCCATCCATCCATCCATCCATCCATCCATCCATCCATCCATCCATCCATCCATCCATCCATCCATCCATCCATCCATCCATCCATCCATCCATCCATCCATCCATCCATCCATCCATCCATCCATCCATCCATCCATCCATCCATCCATCCATCCATCCATCCATCCATCCATCCATCCATCCATCCATCCATCCATCCATCCATCCATCCATCCATCCATCCATCCATCCATCCATCCATCCATCCATCCATCCATCCATCCATCCATCCATCCATCCATCCATCCATCCATCCATCCATCCATCCATCCATCCATCCATCCATCCATCCATCCATCCATCCATCCATCCATCCATCCATCCATCCATCCATCCATCCATCCATCCATCCATCCATCCATCCATCCATCCATCCATCCATCCATCCATCCATCCATCCATCCATCCATCCATCCATCCATCCATCCATCCATCCATCCATCCATCCATCCATCCATCCATCCATCCATCCATCCATCCATCCATCCATCCATCCATCCATCCATCCATCCATCCATCCATCCATCCATCCATCCATCCATCCATCCATCCATCCATCCATCCATCCATCCATCCATCCATCCATCCATCCATCCATCCATCCATCCATCCATCCATCCATCCATCCATCCATCCATCCATCCATCCATCCATCCATCCATCCATCCATCCATCCATCCATCCATCCATCCATCCATCCATCCATCCATCCATCCATCCATCCATCCATCCATCCATCCATCCATCCATCCATCCATCCATCCATCCATCCATCCATCCATCCATCCATCCATCCATCCATCCATCCATCCATCCATCCATCCATTATGAATCGACTCTGTATGAAACTGTGGAAAGGTGCCGAAAATGAGAAATAAGCCGAAAATGAGAAAATCCATCCATCCATCCATCCATCCATCCATCCATCCATCCATCCATCCATCCATCCATCCATCCATCCATCCATCCATCCATCCATCCATCCATCCATTATGAATCGACTCTGTATGAAACTGTGGAAAGGTGCCGAAAATGAGAAATAAGCCGAAAATGAGAAAAAAGATAGAAAGTAAACACACGTGTGTGAAGAAACGCTTGGACAACCAATAAATTCCAACTCTCAGAAAAGTTAAGGCAAAAATTAACTTTTAGAGCGTTGCATGAAAACTGATATACGCTTAACTTTTCTGAACAATTAATTTTTCAGAGAGTTAACTTTTCCGAGAGTCTACTGTATAAGTTCCTGAAGCAGATCCAATCTTATACAGGTAATTTTTCAAACGAAATGATATAGAAGCAAAACATCATTTCAGCAGCTAAATACAGACTACATAGCCAAAAAACTGACAAATGAGTATCTTCGTACGAATTCCTACCGAGACTTCTAGTCTGACTCACTACAACAAGTGCTCTACAATTATCCCTTCCGAGGGCTAAACCTCTGGAAATCTACTGCATCCTGGAGACTTGGACAAGCTTGTCATGACCAAACTCGTGATTTTAGTCATGACCTAGAAATGCGGTCAGGCATATATTAATATTTTTTTGAAAGCTTGTCAAGTCTTAGAACTAATTTTCTAATCTATTCTAAACTAATTAAAAAAACAAGGATTTTTTATGCCTTTTAAGCATTTTTACTTAAAGTTTAAACGTGAAAACCAAATCTATTCTTGCTTTTTATACATACGTTATTATAGGGTGTCCCACATGGTGGGCTATAGTTCCGGTGCGTTGGGGTGTTCATGTCCTTGGGTATGAAAGTGACTCCGTTGGCTTCCACCACTCCAATGCATCCTTTGAATATTGGCACGAAGGTAGATCGTAGAGCCCTCGTGTTGCTTCGACAGAGACGAAGGATTTTAATGTAAATTCACTAAAAACTGCAAATGGTGAATACTCATCGGATGAAGATGAAGTACTTAAGTGTTTGTTTGACACTCATTTTCCAGGTTGTACGGAGCCAACTCCAACGATTGATTGTGAAATCTTTTCAGCAAACTACGAGTCTTGGGCATTAGCCAGGAAACTCGTAACAACTGAATCGATTAAATGGGCAATCGAGAGTTTTGCTCCGTATAAAACTCCTGGAACAGACGGAATTTTCCCTGCTTTGCTTCAGAAAGGGTATGAACATTTCAAACATATTTTGAAAAAGATCATTTCATGCAGTATTGCCACTGGTTATATCCCGACACAGTGGCGGGAAATAGTTGTGAAATTTATCCCCAAGGGTGGTCGCTCGTCTTATGAAGAAGCGAAAAGTTTTAGGCCTATCAGTTTGAGTTCTTTTCTTCTCAAAACTGTAGAACGAATTATTGATCACCATATTCGTGATGTTAGTTTGAGTGATTATCCACTTCATGATATGCAACATGCATATCAACGTGGTAAATCTACTGTAACGCTGTTACATAATGTCGTTTACAAGATCGAGAAAGCATTTTCTCACAAAAACTCCTGTCTAGGAGTATTTCTCGATATCGAAGGAGCTTTCGATAACGTATCTTTCAATTCTATACTGGAAGCAGCACAAAACCATAGAGTTCCATCTACTATAATAAACTGGATACGCCAAATGCTTAGCAACCGGATTCTTTGCTCATCATTGAGACTAGCAGGAATAAGGAAGCTGAGTATCTGTGGCTGCCCTCAGGGTGGTGTTCTGTCACCACTCCTATGGAACCTAGTTGCGGATAGCTTACTAAGCAAATTAAATGCTCTGGGTTATCCAACTTATGGCTTTGCGGATGATTATCATATATTGATCTCCGGTCTGTGCGAAAGTACACTGTTTGACTTAATGCAAGAAGCTTTGCATGTTGTTGAACAATGGTGTCGGGAAATCCGACTCTCAGTCAATCCGGGCAAGACTTCGATGATACTTTTTACAAATAAAAGAATAATAACTGGTATTCGTCCTCTGCAATTTTTTGACTCTGAAATCGTCATTACAGACCAAGTTAAGTACGTTGGGGTCATTCTTGACTCAAAGTTGAACTGGTCTGCTCACATCGATTCCAGAATCAAAAAAGCATGCATGGTATTTGGACAGTGCAGACGAGCATTTGGGAAAACTTGGGGTCTAAAACCCAAGTACATATATTGGATATACACAAGCATTGTTCGACCTATTTTGGCGTACGGCTGCCTAGTATGGTGGCAGAAAGGAGAAGTTGCTACCATACAGTCAAAGCTAAATCACCTTCAGAGAATGGTACTTATGGCAATGACTGGTGCTTTCACTACAACTCCAACTGCTGCTCTCGAAGCACTTTTGAGCATCAAACCTCTTCATGTTTTTCTGAAACAAGAAGCACTGTTATGTGCCTACCGTTTGCAGGTAACTGGACACTGGAATAGTAATTTATTATCTCGTAATACGAGTCATACACGTGTGTGGCCTCAATTAGTTTCCTGGGACAAATATGTTGTTGCTCCTAGTGATATTGGACTAAATTGCAGTTTTCCATATAAAACTTTTTATACTAAAATTCCTGCCCGGAGTGAATGGCAGTCTGGTTACTTAGAAAGAGAACTGGAACAACATATTGTTTGTTATACAGATGGATCACTGTTGGACGGTAGAGCAGGTGCTGGAGTCTACTGCCATGAATTGCGATTGGAAGAATCGTACTCACTTGGCAGGTACTGCACGGTATTTCAAGCTGAAATCTTTGCGATTATGTGCGGAGTACAATCGGCACTTCAACAAAACCTGTCTGGCAAAAGAATTTATTTTTGTTCTGACAGCCAGGCTGCTATCAAAGCACTAAATGCGACAAATTCTAAATCAAAAACTGTAGTTGAATGTCGGACTCAACTAGAAGTTTTGAGCATCTTAAATGCTGTTTACCTTATATGGGTTCCTGGTCATTCTGGTATATCTGGAAATGAATTGGCTGACGAATTAGCAAGAGCCGGAGCAGAAATCGACTTCATCGGTCCGGAACCGGCTTTGCCTATTTCCTGCTGTTGGATAAAGCAAAAGATTCGCTGCTGGGCTTCAGCTGAACACGCCTCCTATTGGCGAAATTCTGAAACATGTCGTCAAACTAAAGTATTTTTGGCAGAGCCTAATCTAGCGTTTTCAAAGAATTTATTAAAATTTTCTAAGCAAAATATGAAGATTCTTGTTAGAGCATTGACTGGCCATTGTAAACTCAATTATCATATGGCCACTATTCAACGTGCAGAGTATTACTCTTGTGATCTTTGTGAGTCCGATTATGGAACTTCATATCATTTGATATGTGTCTGTCCTACAAAAATGCAATTGCGTTTACGGGTCTTTGGACAACCCTATATAGAGGATCATACTGTTAGACAGTTGAAACTAAAAGACATTCTTATGTTTTTGAACCAATGTGGGAAAGAACTTTAGTTCTCTCTGAAGTTTTAGACTCGAAAGAGAAAAACACTTCTGATATATGTAAGGGTAAGCGGGGCAAGACCGCCCGCCTAAGCAAAACCACCTGTATAAAAAAAAGTTGTAGCTCAATTTCTAATTTATCTGCGTTAAATGAACAATTGATCTATTACCTACATATAAAAAATAAAAACATAAATATCTCTAATGATTTTCTATTTTTTATTGCGATTTGGAAACACGTCCAAAAAATAGAGTATTTTTTCCATGCGGGGTGAAACACGCCCACTAACGGGGTAAATCCGCCATAGCATATAACTTTAACAATACTCAACCGATTTGAATGAAACTGGTGGCATTGGATTCATGAATTTATCTAATTTAAACAAATTGAATCAGTTTGCTATCAAACAATATATAGTTCCCCGAGATTCGCAAGTTCGAAAGAGTGTCCGGCAGCCACTCGTATTGGAAGAATATCAGTAATATAGGTACCGACAGTCTTGAAATTGATACCGTGTAGTTTCCTTAGACAACAAGATGGATCGGGTTAGGCATCCTGGAGTCAATCTTTAAGGACTAGAGAGGATCTAAGATAAAATATAACAATATGGGTATTAAAGTTCCTGCAATTGATCCGGTAGGTCATTTTTTGACATTTCAAATTGTTCTGATTGATAAAGCAGATACATATTACTTTTCCATTGTTAAGATAATTTGCTATATTTTCATAAAAATATGTTTATTTTATGTTATTTGTCCCAAGAGGGAGGAATTATTAAAAAAAAAAAAGCTATATCCGAGAAAACCAGAAAATGTCCATAGCGCCCGCAGGGAAAATTGGCGATTTAGATTTTTCCAAACAGTCCACCAGCTATAAACTAAGCACATTTATATTGTTTTATATAAATCTGAGATCCTTTGGTCCAAACTATGCAATTATTTTAAAAATCTCCTTATCGCACTAGCATTATACACGACGGTCTTGCGCCGTTCGTTGTGGGCGGTTTTACCCCCAAATGACCGATTTACACATTTCACTATTTATTTCAACTAAACTGCATGAACAGTTACCTAATTTAGGTACTGTCGGATGAAGACAGGATTAGAGAAGCGATGTGGGTTGGATTTACTGAAAGTTTTAACGTTTTGAATAAAATAAACCCTAAGTTCTGCAGGAACAAAGTTATAAAAAACGAAACGATTATAACGAAAAATCTATTTTTATTTATTTCTCCGATAGTTTATACGATATTGCTGTACAAGGTATTGTAAAATATTGCGTACGCATTCAGTAATATGACTGTCATCAACATTTAACACCAATTTGAGCAAGGCCCTGTAAAACCATGGTGGGCGGTTTTACCCCGGCGGGCGTTGTTACCCCGTTTACCCTTATGTGCCGTCGTTTTCCTAGTCCTCACTATTCCCACATCCTTACTACCTATCCCTATCCTTCCCTTCCCATCAGGAAAATGATGAGAGAGTGCGGCAAGGCACAAATTTCCTTATAAGTATGGGGAGCGTGCCGTTTGAGCCAAAATATTCTGATTCCTGATTCCTGGGGTGTTCATGTCCTTGGGTATGAAAGTGACTCCGTTGGATTCCACCACTCCAATGCATCCTTTGAATATTGGCACGAAGGTAGATCGTAGAGCCCTCGTGTTGCTTCGACAGAGGCAGCAGACGCTTCTGTAGACACTCCTTGACGTAGATCTGCCCGTTTACAGTCCCAGTAGTAACGAACGGCGCACTCCGTTTGCCACATGATGTATTTCTTGGCCAAATCATGTATTTCTTGGCAAACTATGAACATTTCTGAATCCTTATTTTCTCCGGAACATAAAACTTGTGCTGGGCGGTGAAGTAAAGTAGCCCCGGAAACTGCTGGAAGTCCGCCTTGACGTAAGTCCCATCATTCATGATGGGAGATTTGAGGATTTTCCAGGTACCTGCGCAAAATAAAGTCGTGACGTTGCTTTTCGCGTGACGCCATTTTTTCTAATTTTCGGAAAACTTACCGCGATAAAAATAGAGTGTAAACAATACACTCTAAACCACTTCTGCTCAAATTTTCAAGTGAAAATACCCAATGGGTAATTTTCTACAGCGTTTCTTCCGTGGTGCAATTTGATGTGATTTGATGTTTGATTTTCTGAGTTCTTTAGGCTGTTGAGCCCACGTATTTTATTGATTTTGTAAAAAAATTGACTTATATCTCACAAATTATTTTTATGCCTCCCGATCTTTCAAGCCAATGTCAAAGGGGGGGGTGACGAAAATTTTAAAAATATTTTGCAGTGGCCTTATTTTTCATATCATAAAGTGTACCCCCAGAACGCCCAGAAAATTATATTTATAAATAGCAGCTTTGCGTAGTCCTAAGTCAACAGGCGGTAGGGTCTCTGATGCAACCTACAACTTTTTAACCTATAAAAACGGCGTCGTTTTTTTTTGTAGATTTTCAGTTGCACTCAAAAACGTTTTCTTCGTTCTTCATTATATTAAATGCTTTAAAGTGTTTTCCGGACAAGTTTGAGCACATTTTAAGAATATTTTCCGTATTTGCATGTCCTAGTTTGCTTTGGGAAATACATAGCACTGACGAACTGACACGACACATAGAAGAAAATCCTTTAAAAACCATCGTCCTACACATTTTGCTTGCACACTAGCACCCTCTATTATGCATGTTGCCGAGTAGCTTGTATTTACAGGGTTTTATGCTGTAGGATTTTTACATTTGTATGGTTTTATACTGAAAACTCGAAGCAACACTCGCGCGCCGCGTTGTGGCCATGTTGCGAAACATGCTTTTTTGAAAAATGAATGGTATTTGATTGGACGATGGAATTAACGCGAGTGTCTCGTCTGTTTGTCTGTGTACATAGTTTCACGTTTAACTTGAGATTGTTCTACCTTTCGCGCTTTATAGCCGCTAGATACCGTGAAAGCACCTAATTCCGATTACCTAAGGCATGATTCATCTTTGAGTCCCTACTGAAAAATATAGCTTTGATATTTATTTACACGGTATGTGTCTTTAGTAAGTATTTTCAATTATGTTTTATGGAAAAATACTAAAATACTTAAATTATTTACCGAAATTTAAAAATTTGCATCAAAGTATGATGTGCACCTAATTCCGATCATCAATTATAAGGGGTGATTCTAATTCCGATCACAGGTGTATCTAATTCCGATCACGTCATGATGAACTGTTAAACTATAAAACTATTGTCAACTCGTATCAAATGGATCTGAAATGTATTGCATTTATGTAGTTTGACGACAATCCCCCTACCAGTCATCTTCTGCTTGCATTAATGATCATTATTATCATTAGCCTTATATTCATAAAATTTGTGTACTCAAAAGATCGACAAGCGGATTATGAAACTTTCCTCTTCTTTTATCTTTGTTCAATTGTTACAATTACAATAAAATTGGGCCACCTTCGACGTTTTCATAAAGCTTTGATCATAAATAATAGTAAAAATCATATTGTAACAAAGCGATTTATAAGTAACAGAACGAGATAGAATCTTGGTAGAAACATTTATAACAAAGTTTGATAGAAATATCAACTTGAGCAACAATTCTGTAAGATTTTTGTTAGAATCATCTGATCGGGATCACATGTTCGAATCTCGACTGAAAGAGTCAAAGGATTTGTAACACTAGTCCTACAATTGTTCCGTACTCTTACAGGCAGCGAAGTCTGTCGTATAAAAACTAGGGCTGTCGGTATTGGGCGCTTTTGGTGAAAACCGGTATTTCGGTATTGGCGTAGAAAATACCGGTAATACCGGTAAAATACCGGTATTGGCAGATTATTCGAAATCAATAGAAATATCGATGTTTTTCAGTAAATCTTTTTATTTTGAAACGTTAGCTTCAGTATTGTTGCTTAGCAAAATAGAATTGAAGCAGATATAATACACAGCGATTTAATTCCCTTACTATAGAACGAATTTTATTGCTAACACTTCCAACAATTGAAAAAATTTCCGCTTTCATCGATGTCTAGCGAACGGCTCTAAGCACATCAGGAACTTTCCCTTCATTTCTTCAAATTTATAATTGGGAGACCCGCCTTTAATTATTTACAAAATATCTTGTATTGTTGCTTCCAGCATAATTGATGCCCTGGTCTCCTAAAGCCTCTCAACAATTTTTTCTCCATCCCCAAACCGGAACTCCTGCATAACGTGATCCTCTTCATCATCATTCGCAAATACCTTTTCTTCTCTGTTATCAATCCCACTATTCGAAGATAGTGGGATGCAGATTTCATCTCTTTGTCCAATCAATGTATCACTTGAAAGTCTTGAAAAATATTCCAAATTTTTTCCTGGCAGATCCTTTGCTGGCAAGAATGCTCAAAACGCGCAAAGATCCCGTATTCTGATCAGAGCCCGGCATCGTCGAAACAAATAAATGAAGCTAACTTTCCCTTACATTCGCTTCATATATGAAGCGACTTGTTTCATTTGTTGAACAGAACGTTTCGAGCAAGCTTCAGATGAAGCTATTGACTGTGTCAAATGATGACGATTGACAGTCATGCACGATTTGTCGATGTTGAGTAGATTATTGTAGGAAATGTTACACAAAACCAATTCAATTGCATTCAAAGTCTAGGCTGACCTTTTCCTGATTGATAGAGAAATACAAATGAAACTTGAAAACCGGTCGTCATGATGAAGTGATAATCGTTTCAATGACGCTGATTGAAGCCAGTTTTGAAACGAAGTGGCGCTGCTTCTGTTAAAACTGAAGCTTCATTACTTCATTGTTGAATAACAATTTACCAGTGTTGGGTACCGCTAATTCGCTAACCGAGCAATCGCGAAACGCAATCGCGAAAACTTCATAATTTATACTCAGACTAGCCGAATTGTTGCTGATCCGTAATTCCAAATGAAGTGCCGCTGTTAACTTTGAAATTAATAAACTATAGAGCATTTTATCCATCATTATAGGTTTTGATCATGTTTGGTATAGTTTTATTAAAAAAAGCCATGTAATAAAGATAAATTAGTAATAATTTGTACAGTGATAGATTACAATGCAAGTAGTTGTGATATGTTCAAAAATAAACTTTGACTATTAATTTGCAGTTTGCGGTTAGTGATTAGCGAAATTTCCACGATTATCGAGCAAATTGAATTGGTTAGCGAATTAGCGAATTAGTGGTGCCAAACACTGCAATTTACTATTGTAAGTGACGTTTCTGGGCCCTGATCTTGTTTCCTAAATTCGTTATTTGAGAGCTTTGAATAATTTGGTGGTTTTTGAATATCAAGTTGTTCAAAAATAAATTGAAACACGACGTCTGGCAGCAAAGTTACTCTACTGTGCCTTAAACAGGTTCAAAAGCTAAAATAATTTGACCCACAATTGCACTCCCTTCATTGTTAGTAGTCGAAGAATCTCGTCGGCATTAACACCAAGTTGTTTTTCTAAGAGTTTTATAATCTTTTATCAAATTTAGTTCTTATTCTAATAAGGAGTTGGAAAAAACAAGCAGATTAGAAAATACCGGAAATACCGGTTTTTTGCCTTTCCAAAACCGGTATTTCGGTATCCAAAAATTGGCCGGTATTACCGGTTTCGGTACTACCGGTACTACCGGTTAGACAGCCCTAATAAAAACAGAACGTCAAAATTCCAAATCGGAATGTAGCTCCTAGGCTATACTGTGCTCTGTAGTAAGCAAAAAACACGCAAGTTTATTTTGCTTCTTTGTCTTGAATCAGCAGCAGCCACAAGCTTGATGCTTGTGAAGATGCAGAGGATTCCCTGGTCTTTATTAGCAACAAGTATTGGACTAACATTCCTTCCCATCCCACCAGGAACCGCATTCGGACGTGGCCAGCGTCGGTATTGATCAGCACGCAGGGACCTGATAAGGTTGCATAATAAGGAAACGTGCGCTGTCCTAAGCATGCTTCTTCCAGCCATCATTTTGCAATTTTCATCGGTCCTGGTCAATAACGGAGTAGCAGCACACGAGCGGAATCTTATGCTTATGCTTGCTTATGCTAATCAGCAGCAGCCACAAGCTTGGTGTGTGTAATGGTCGTCCGTGCCTGGGAAGCAAGACTATCATATGGAAAATGTATGGAAAATTTTTAGCTTGAAAGCTTTCGTTAATTTTCACTATTTAGCGATTGGCAAACCGCAGAAAATCTAAGGCATACGTATTGAAATTCTATATAGGGACATGAAAAGAATGAATTCCATGAACAACGGCTCACATAGGTACAAATACCCTATTTTTAATTGCATTTTTGCGAAATTTTGGCGATCTTGTAAAATCAACATTGCTACAATCGCCTTTTACGAAGTGTACAACTACAATGGAAAAAACAACAAAAATCTAGGTTTTTATCGTATTAATTTTGCTTTGTTTCATCACATTTTACGTGACTGACATTCTCTAGCGATTATTGCGATTCTGCGCTTAAAATTATGGTGGCCCAACCATGACTACTTAAGTGGCCCGACCTTTACAAATAGCGCTTTTCTATAGTATTTCACCTTAGCCTTTCCAAACACCCTACTGGGGGGGATTTTTCTATAGTCTTCGTGTGGAGCACAACACACTTCATACATTTTCAAAATTTATCTCGAAAATTGCATTTCATGAATCATTTCTTAAAGAAAAGTTCATTGCACCTAGAAAACTTTTTTTGTAAGATTTAGTCACTGAATTCAGTACGGGTGTTTTGAATACGCGATTGAAACTCACAATAATATGAAAAGTTAGCTATCACAGTAAGAAGTTTTACAATGGTTGTATCATAGATATCATGAGTTACTAAAACTGTAAACTCGTGATGGCCCGACCATAACAGTGGCCCGACGATAACGACAATACCCTATGCATGATGCACATTGCAAGTTGCTCAAAACACCGCGGAATAAGCTTGCCTGTGGGTTTTTAATGCCAGAAAGCAACAAACAATTTTTTATACATTTGTACTTGTACTGTTGGCAGAAAAATAATAAAGCACAAGAAAAACATAGGTCCTTGAATATGTTCATGTATTTGAGCTAGCACTCAATTCAGTTGGTATGTTGAACATTCAAAACGAAGTTTCATAAGACAAGTTTAAATATTGTTGTTTGACTTTTTGAGTAACCAAAATTTTAATTAAGAAAAATGGTTGTTTAACGTATAAAGTTTAAGATTTAAAGTGTATCTTTCAAATCAATAGTATGTATTTTCGTTTCCACACAATGATAAATACACCAGCCATTAATCTTCCAGTGTATTGTCTCTACTGGCAAATTGCGGCATCGTTAGTGATTCTCACCTCGCTGCACAACGTGAATTATTTTGTCTATTATTCACAAATTTGTTCCGCCCTTCCAGGTTACGAAACTAGTACCTACCTACCGCCCGGTTCCAACTCGGATAATGGTCATACAGTATCACAAAACACGGCGTGCCGGGCATACCGGATCACACTATATTTTATAACAAATTCATGTTACTGGATTTATTTGCCTTCATACGGATGCACAGAGCATCCCGTTGAACCAGTTGTTTGTTGTGTTGTGTCTAACTCCACTTGCAATGGATGGTAATGGCAATCATTCTCACCTGATGGCTACCCCTTGTGGCAGTCAGTTCCGCATCTGGCTGTAATGTTTCGGTCGTAATTAACCGACTCAATTTGTCACCGAAATTATGCATGAAGTGCTCCCGCGTGTCCTATTACACAATGGAGGCTCATTTCGTGATCGATTGAGTATTTCAATTACACATCAAATCGAATAACAGCTTCTAGATATTTCGGAATGGGACAGTTTCAAGCCTAATAGGAGATAAACGTCACTAGACAAGGCAGGCGCTATTGTTGTGACAATTTATCCTACGTGTCACGCATAACCGCATTCGATCGTTATCTAATGAACGGTTGATCTGATGGTTCCGGCTCCCAAAAGCGGTTAGCTGCGATTGACCGCGAAGAACCCTACTGGTCCGTTTGATTGCTGCTATATTTGGTCGGCACGCCCAATATGGACACCGAAACATAAGGTCGATCGATTGCTGGCGGTCTGGTTGGCGGCAAGCGTTCCGGTTCGGTTCGGGCGGTATTAACCAATGGGATAATTTGAATGCATCCACCGTCGCCAAGGGCCAGTTATGCTATCGGCAAAAGGGACAATCATAGGTTGAATAATTGAGGTTTACCGATTGCCGACATGCCACCACATGTCGGTGCACCGTGCTCTGCATGTCATACCGGGGTTAGCAACTAGAGACTGACGTTTTGATGGATGTTGAGTTTTCCTAATAAGGTTAATGTATGGTTCGTAAAAAGAAGGTTGGATATTTTGCCGACACCATTTGAGGGTTTGAAATGTATACTCTTTTTGTAACGTTTTGTTTTATACCGTGGTGCCAGATGGTAATGCGTGTGAGTGACGGCTCGTTTACACTTATTTAGAAGTATCGTCAGGTGCGGTCTGATCCGACAATCCTACTTCTTTTCGTGATAAAACACTTAACACTGTCAGAAGGTCAGACAATTTTTAACGGTGTAAATTTGGTTTGAAACATTGATTTACATTTAAAATAAAAATGTTTTGTATTTCGTAAGAGAATCATTAATTTCTTGTCGCCCTCACGGATTTTAGGCAATTCCTTTTGGGTTTTGATTTATTAAGTTAAAAATTGAAACATTCTTGAGAATACTAACATGAACTAGTTAATAGTGCTCTCTGTGTTGACTCACAAGCGGACCAGCCTCTGCAGTAAACCTAAATTTTTAACCTATTTATAAAAATAAATAAAACAACACATGCCATAGAGTCAACACTTGCGGATAAAATTGACCTTATTTTCTTCCGCTATTATTCTCACATTTAGGGAGATGAATTTTCAATCATGATCGATTATAACCGGTTGGGCAAACAAACTAGCCGTGCTTTGTTTATCGCTGTCTTCGCCGTCATCTTTTACAAGCGGTTCGATTAATTACACCATAAAAAGTGTATGTTGGAACTGGCAAAGATTGATGGCGGCTGGTCGGGCATAAAATATACAAGTGGACAGAAAAAATGTCTAGCTGGCTGATTTCGTTTGCTATATGTTGCGTCGCGTCGGTACGTGCGATTGAATGTGTGAGACAATTTTCAACAAATTTTGTCTAAAACAATCGGCCGACCTGTCAATCATCGACCGACAGTTTAATATCGGATTGTTGCCTTCATTGATGTAGGTAAGGGAGAATTGTATATTTTTATTGAAAAGAGAATTTATTTGTTTGTTCCACTGAAAGTTAGGAAACTGAAAAAAATTGAGTTAAATTTGGTACGCATTCCCTACTAGGAGAAAAGTGATCAATTCCTAGTCATACCGGAGCGTCATATTAAATTTTCAACGAAATTAATTAGCTAGGATGTCCTTTAGAGGGGCTCAAGCTTTGAGGCAATTACAATTAATCTTATCTGAAGCGCATTATAGTTTAAAAATATTGTGGATTTCAGACATTTTCGGTAAGGTTTTTAGTATTTTTTGGTTAAATACAGGTCGGACTCGATTATCCGGGCGAAAAAATTTGTTTTTTATAATGTTTAACAAGTTTTGAACGTAAATACATTTCAAAAAACCTATATACAATTTTTTTACCCGGATAATCGAGTCCTACCTGTATTGTTTAAATATAATATTGTTAAATAAAAATTAGTTACTGAGTTAAAAATCAATTTATTAATTAAAAAACAAGTTCAATATTGAATTGAAGTTCAAATGAGCTAACTGAACTTTTCAACTTTTATTCAAAGTTAGACCTGTCTAACACGTATCAATAATAGGCAATCGATCGAGGTGAGAAAAAAAAACACATTCTGTGATGACGAGTTGACAAGGGTCCTGCTGCCTGCTGCAAAATATCGTTTAACATATTTTTCTCTGACGGTTAATAGGATTTTCTTTTTCTTTGATGATTGTCACATGCCTCTGCCATGCCAATAGCTATCTGGAATGAAAAAAAGAAAACGGAAATTTGCGATTATCGTACGTGGCAATGATGACACGCCACCGACGACGTAGACCGCCTATTGATTTGACTGCTAACAAGTATATGCGGTAACAAGATGATAGAGGTAACTGCTTGTAAGGAGAGTAAATGTAATTTAAACGTTTGTTTTTCAAACACTAACGCGGTGAAAACGACGCGCGAATCCTGTCAGTTTTGCGGGTTTTGTATTACTGCGACATAACAAGCGTTTAGGGCACGAGAGGATTTCGATTTGAAGGCGTGTTTTGGTCGAAAAAGATATTATTTTTAAATTTATATGAAATAGGAAGTTCGCGTGGTTGAAAGGGTGTCGATGGTGCAATTACAACACACAAAATTAACTCGCAAAATTCCAGTTTTTTATCCGATTGCAATCAAATTTTCAGAGTATTAAAGGAAACAATTAAACTTAGTTTTATCGTCTTCATTTAATTTCATTTCGCATTTTCATCCGAATGCCCGTACTTTGGCCTTCCCTAGCCCCACCCATAAAGCATTGCACAACAGAGCTTTCTTCACTTCTTTGACTGTTTTGACTACTTTAGGACGTTTCAGAAGATTCTGCTACAAAACGGCCAAAATTTCTCGATTGACCGCAGCTCCCGTGTATTTCGGGGGTTTAAAATCTTTTGGCAGGAAATGGACATTATTTGCCTTATACCATTCCAACAAATTCCTTGAGTAATGGCGTGAAGCCAAATCCGGCCAGAAGATCGTAGGCTAGTTATGAGACTACAGAAGAGCAAGAAGTAGCTCTTTCAAATACACCTGGTACCTGTGGTTACAAAAGGTGTACCCCGCTTTCCATATGAACAAATTGGTAGTCAAATCAAGAATTTCTCGGCAAGCTTCGACATCTACTGGTTTCGGAGATTGTCTGGAATATCAAACATACACTTGGCAGTGAAATACTGGTTTCCCGGAATTTGGGTTGAAGTCCACTTTCACGTAAATCTAGTCGTCCATAACGCAGCTGTGTGGTTTCGTCAGCTTTCGATCGTATAGCATCTGGGCACGGCTTTGTGTTTTGTTTGGGCCTTCTGAAACTTGAACGTACGTGATCCAGTTCGAGTTTTGGCCTTCTGTCTACAGTAGACAGGGGAAGAGGCACAATATGTGTCTAAAAATAACCCAACCCATGTCGCTAGCTTTATAAGGGGGGTTGTGCAGTCTTCTTTTGTCCAGCGCCTCTATGGCTCAAAGGTACACGGGTACCAGCGAGCCACACGCCCTGGCGGGTGTTGTGGGTTCGAATCCGGTTATAATCTCAGATTAGCTAGGTTCGACCCACGCACCTTCCAGCATTGGACAAAAGGATCTGTAGGAGTCACAACGACAACTTGTTGAGCGAAGCTACCAATAACCCCCACCCCCCTCACCTTTCCAATCTTTCCCCTCCATTCAAAAACTTTGTATTACTTTCCCCTACCTTCCTTTTATCAATTGTAGAACCACCGTTTCAAAAAAAATTAATTTATATGCCTGACAGCGTTTCACGGTCAAGACTAAAAACACGAGGTTGGTCTATTCTGTAAATAGTCTGAGGAAATTTAATCTAGAGAAAGTAAGAACCGAGTAGATATCTTATGCAGAATTTTTCTATCTTCACTGATCTTCGCTAAAGAGATAGAAGGTTACTATCTTTAGCAAACTTTCTTGTAATAATATGCTCTAAAACTTTGCAGAACACATCTATGTGTTATATTGAAACTAAAGAAAAATAAATTTTTATTTCACTTTTTGGGGGAATAATCAAAATTTAGACTTTACCAGACGAAAGATCTTTTAATATTAAGAAACCCTTCCAAAGGTTCCATAAATCTAAAACCACGTTTTCCCACTCAAAACTCTAATGCGCTCGTTTTTGCCTTTCTACTACAGTTGGATTTAGATTTTGGCATGGTTTGATTTTGGCATGGTACGATTTTGGCAACAAAAGTATTCGTTTTTGGCAATACAAGATATTTCACTTCCAAAAATATGCATAAATATCTATCAGTTTCTGCATACATGTTTTAAATGACGAAAAAATGATGCCCTCAGAACGTTCATGAAAAACCCGATTTAATCCACCTAGTGGTGAAAGGAACCTTTGTTATACGGTCTTATTTGCTTTTTGAGATAGAAATCGACACGTCTTCGGAACATAATTCATCTAATGGTTAACGTTGCGTAATGCGTTGGCTTACATAAAAATTTTGAAAATTGAATAAGTTTACAAAATTTGAACAGAATAGGAACACTTTTAAATTTTGATAAATCCTTTTTTCATGAAATTGCTGAGTAAGGATAAGTAAGTTGTTATTAATATGAGTAAGTGCAAATAAAAGTAAGTTGTAAGAGGAAATCTTATTCTTTAACATATACATTGCCTAGTACAAGGTCTAGTTTATAGGTTTTTGAACTATGCATAATTTCCTGTAATGCCATTCTATTTGATTCACATCAATAGAGTTTTCATGAATAATTTTCATCAATTTTTATTAACCTGTACAACACGTTATTGTACAACACGTGCAGGTTTTTCAACGCCATATTGTTATAAAGTTACAAATCGTTGTTTAACTAACGTATATTCTTCAATAAACTTATTCTGAGCAAAATGTTATAATTATTCAATGCATTAATAATTTAAATTGTTGGGAAAATAGATCAGCATAAACCGCCATCACGGAAACGAAACAATCAGTATGCGAGGTGTACCGCAATTGACCCCAACTGGAATTTTCTCTCGTTTCTTCATATGGAAAAATGGTGTCTGTATGCAGCAAAACCATCAGCAAATGTAAAATGTTTAAAATGTATCCGTCTGCTGGTAGTCGAGTAATTCGTTGTCAAAATTAAGGTATTTTTTATAATCAAAGTTCTACAGTTTCTAAACAAGCAAACATAGAGGTATACTATGTTCAGCAAAGTTCGTATTTTTATCATTTGTACATTTGTAATACATAAGAAAGTCATATAACAATTACAAAAAAGCGAAAATATAAAAACTGATTTTACAAATTCGTATACTATAAATAAGATTTTTCTATCTTAGCTGTAGAGATAGAAGGTTATTGAGTTTAGCAAAATTTCTTGTAATAATATGCTCTATAAATTTGCAGAACACATTAATGTGTTATATTGACATTGAAGAAAAATAATTTTTTTTATTTCACTTTTGGGGAAATTAATCAAAATTTAGATTCCACCAGACGATAGAGCTTTTAATTTCAAGAAACTCTTCTAAAGGTTCGATAAACCAAAAACCAAGTTTTCCCAGTCAAAACTCTAGTGCGCACGTTTTTTTTTGGTTTGGGGTTATTGAGCGCGCGAGTAACCGTGTTACAAAAGTTGGCGCGAGTGTTCGAGGGTTAATATCTTTTGACCGGTACAACCAATTCTTATGAAATTTTGCATATATATTCGTAGTGTCAAAACCTCTCGTTTGATATTAAAATAATTGAAATTAGGTAAATTATCTTGGTTAAAATCATTATAAATTATTGTTAATTTTGGTGTGGTGTATACGGTTGCTTATAACTTTCAAATTAAATGTCCAATCAAAAAATCATTCAATAGTGATCTATTAGGATATATTATCTTTCAAATGAGACTATTAGCGCATAACTCGGTCTGGCCATCTCTGAGAAACAGGCGATAATTATTACCTTGTCAAAACAGGTTTTTTAAGCATAACTTTTAAACTACTTGTTTGTTTTCAATTAAAAATTCCTGAACAATTAAGCTTTAATAAGGGCTTTCATTTGATACTAAGATCGTTGAAATCGGTCATGTAGTTCTGGAGAAACCCGTGTCACGTATTTTTCACATTTTTGCTTATAACTTTTAAACGAAACGTCGTATCACGAAACAACTCAATAGTGATCTACTAGACATTAATACCTTTCAAACAAAAGTAATAGCGAACGATTCGGTTCAGCCATCTCTGAGAAACAGGCGATAGAAAAAATCATTACATACATACACACACACACACACACACACACACACAGACATTGCTCAAATCGTCGAACCCTATCGATTGGTATATGTGACTTGGCCCTCCGGGCCTCGGATCAATTTCGTGTTTTTCGACCAATTTTTAAACCTTTGTTATAGTATAACAAAGGTAAAAAAGTTATGTAGTTTCAAACAATTATATTTTTATTGCCGTAGGACTACATCTTACCGCAGGGTGTCAATAACTTATTTGCACCGGACGGATGCCGCCAAGAGCTGACTTTTTAAACATAAAATGGTTGCAATTGTTGATCAATAATATTTAGACAATTTCTAAAGCATTCACCTTAATTTTTTTCATATCGAAAAAGGTTCTCGATTTTGGCAACATAGGTGACACGCATTTGTTGCCAAATTCGAAGTCCTACTGTATATGAAATCTTATTTATATAAGAGGTTTATGTCTGTACTGAAAACCAGGTCTCTGATAAGACGTCATAAGAGGCTTATCGGTAACTAAAAACAGGTCCCCGACATAACGTCATGCTTTCGTAGCAATGGGTTGTATTCTCTGTCACCTCACTGGTCGACTGCTGGACTGCTCGATTGCTCAACTGATTGACTAGGCTGCTCGACTGGGCTGGTCGATTAGATTGCTCGATTTAATTGCTCGACTGGACTGCTTAACTAAACTGCTCGACTGAACTGTTCGATTCGACCGCTCGACTCAACTGCTTGATTGGACAGATCGATTTGACTGAACAGCTTGATTTAACTGCTCGAGTGGACAACTCGACTTAACTACTCGATTCGACTGCTTGACACATTTGCTTGACTTACTACTCGACTCGACTGCTCGACTTAACTGCACGATTGAACTGCTCGACTGGACTGTTCGATTCGACTGCTCGTCCAGTCCAGTGCTTGACTGAGCAGCATGATTCATCTGCTCGACTATACTGCTCGACTCAACTGTTCGATTCGACGCTCGACTCAACTGCTCGATTCAACTGCTTGATTCCACTGCTCGATTGGACTACTCGACTCAACTGCTCGACTCGACTGCTTGAAGGAACTGCTTGACTCAACTACTCGATTGGACTATTCGAATCGGCTGCTCGACTCAATTGCTCAACCCGATTGCTCGATTCAACTGCTCGACTAGACTACTCGATTTGATCGCTCGACTCAACTGACAGCTTGATTCAACAGCTTGACTAGACTGCTCGACATAGCCACTCAACCCGACTGCTCGACTCAACTGCTTGACTTAACTTTTAAGTTCGACAGCTCGACTTAACTGCTCTACTGGACTATTCCACTGAACTGCTCGACTCAACTGTTCGACTTAACTGCTCGACTGAACCACATGACCCGACTGCCTGACTAAACTGTTCGATTCGATTGCTCGACTCAACTGGACTACTCGATTCAACTGCTCGACTGGTCTACTCGACTTAACTGCTCAATTAAACTGCTCAACTCGACTGCTCGGTTCAACTGCCCAACTAGACTGCTCGACTCAACTGCTCGGCTGGACTGCTTGACTGAACAGCTTGGTTTAGCTGCACGACTCAACTGTTTGACTTCTGTTTGAATCGACAGCTCGACTTAACTGCTCGATTCAACTGCTTAACTGAACTACTCGACTCGACTGATCGACTGGACTCATCGACTCAACTGCTCGACTCAGCTGCTCAACTGAACTACTCGACTTAACTGCTCGACTCGACTGCTCGGATGAACTGCTCGACACATCTGTTCGACTTAACCGCTTGACCCGACTGCTTGACTAAACCATTCGATTCAAGTGCTCGACTAGACTACTCGATCCAACTGCTCGACTAGACTACTCGATCTAACTGCTCGACTGGACTACTCGACTAGACTGCTCGACCCAACTGCTTGATTCGATTGCTAGACTCGCCTGCTTAACTCGATTGCTTGTCGTCAGACCGAACCAAGTCGCAAAATTTAAAAAAATGAGTTAATGATAGCAAACGATCAAGAATTTTCGCAGCAACATTTTACTCTAATCAGACTACATAAATGTTGCAAACAGCCAGAGTTATAAGATAATTTCGAATGCAGTAAACTTTGAATGCGTTTTTCCCGAGGTCAGAATTTTTCCACTCGGTTCTGTCTGACTTAACACCGACCATATGAATCGGTTTGCGGCAGACAATAGACAGTTCAGAGCCACTTACACTAACGAGACATATTGCTCGCCTGCCGCCTATAGAATCAGCACAGTGGTCGTATGAATAAAACAGTTTACTTTGCTTTTTCCGTTTAAATCGTATGGGAGCATTTGCTCTAACTCTTTTATTCCTACGGCCCAATGTTTTTATTCAGTTCAATAAAATCCAATGACCAAAAAACTATTTGTTTCAGTTTTCGGCTATGACTCTTTTATGTACAACATCTTAGAGTAATATAAGAACTTAAAGAACTAATGCTTAAAAATCTTCGCAAACACTGGCCAATGGAATTTACCCGCAGTTTTCTGAATTCTGAACAGACATTTATATTTTCCGGATCGTAAGATTCGGGCTCAACTAGTATAGTTTAAAGGTATAGGAATTACTTGGAAAACCGAAAATGGAAAAAAGACCCAACGGGACGAATATCATATACCATTCGACTCAGTTTCGAAAACTGAACATTTTCTGTGTGTGTGTGTGTATGTGTGTGAGAGAGAGACAGAGAGAGTGTGAGTGAGAGAGATATATAGAAAGAGAGAGATAGAAAGATAGTTGTTTGTAAATTGACACATTTATCAGAACAAACCCCTGATATTCTCTAGTGATAAAAAATTACCATAACATTTTTTGTTGATCCTGAAAATCCTGAAGGAAAGTAATAGAGGTCAGTAGATCTAGGAAAATAAATAAACCTAGATAAAGGTGATCTCTATGGGGGGCTGCCCCCCGCAGTGGTCGGCGCTTCCGGCGGCAGATCGCTGGCAACACTCGCGGCCTGTGGCCGTCTCGCGCTGAATTATCTAATGTTACTATTGATAGTTTTTGGTAGTCTTGTTATTGATTAATGTTTTATAAAAGAGTCTAATATTTCTCGAGTTCGATTAGTTAAGAAATTAGTTACGCAAAAATTTCTGTTTTATTTGTATGAGAGTCCTTATCCCCCTACCTCAGGGGTGAGGGGTCTCAAACCATCATTAAAAAATTCCTGCCTCCAAAACCCCCCACATGCCAAATTTGGTTCCACTTGCTTGATTACTTCTCGAGTTATGAGGAAATTTGTATTTCATTTGTATAGGAGCACCCCTCCTAAAGTAGGGAGAGGTTTCAATTCACCATAGAAAAAATTCTTGTATATGAATATGAATATATGGTACTACCACCTGCCTTAGCAGAACATTCGTTCATAGCAATGACCTATCATGTCAAAAAGAGTTGAAGATATTCAACGATTGGTCATGCTTCACAACTCTTGTATGAAGGGCCAAAAGGGAATTGGTCGATAAGTAACATCACTTACATGTACCAGGGATTTAGAGAATCTTCTTCCAAGGGCTAAGTCGCCTGAGTCAATCGTTGAATATACCGTCTTAATGCAGAATGACTCCAGCAGGTGGGGAGAAGAGCCCGCTCATTATCCACGATGTGTTGTTGATCGGGCCAAGATTAACCCTAGAAAGCTGACTGTTTCACTCTCCCTAGGCCTACCGCTTCAAACAAGTGCTCTGATGGTCCCTTCCTATTCCCCATTCTAGTTTATTTATGAAATGTGGTATATATGGATAAAAATAGAACAATCTCACCAGCAGTCCTTCGAATGGAACAGAGTTGCGTCCTTCCAGTTTCCATAAGTGCCTCTTATAATTAATTTAATTTCCTCTTCTGGCATCCAATATCCATGTGCAGTATTAACACTCGTATTGGCCAAAGCCAAAGGAGGAGGCGCTTCATAAGCTAAAACGAAAAAAATAATTAAAATAACCTACTTTATGCCTACCTAGTAACAAGGTCGTGTGGCTCCGCCGTCTGCCCAAAACCTCGATTTTGAGATCAGGCAGCCGGGAACCACCCA
The DNA here is from genome assembly GCF_943734655.1 of Sabethes cyaneus. Lineage (NCBI taxonomy): Eukaryota > Metazoa > Arthropoda > Insecta > Diptera > Culicidae > Sabethes > Sabethes cyaneus. The sequence goes on from NC_071355.1 coordinate 51,798,092, forward strand.
GTATCGCACCTCCTGGCTTGGCTACTCAATAGAGCTTTACCGGGTATGGCCACGTGGAGGCGCTAGGTAGGGGCTTGGGATAGCTAGAGCCATATTGGACGCTCCTCATTTGCCTTCCCCATTTCATACCCCACCATAGAAAAAAATCTTGTCTCCAAAAACACGTAAGTAAAGTAAAAGTAAGTAAGTAAGTAAGTAAAGTAAGTAAGGAAGCCCCCCCTCTTAAAAGAGAGAGGGGTCATTATTCCCCTCCTAAAGAGAGGAGGGGTCTCAATTCACCATAGAAATAAAAATTGCCTACAAAAACACCCACACGCTAAATTTGGTTCCATTTGCTTGATTAGTTCTGGAGTTATGAGGAAACTTGTATTTCATTTGTATGGGAGCCCCCCCTCTTAGTGGAGGCAGTGGTCTCTAACCATCATAAGAACCTTCCCTCGCCCCAAAAACCCCTATATGCAAAATTTTCACGCCGATCGGTTCAGTAGTTTCCGATTCTATAAGGAACATAGGGACAAACAGACAGACATACAGAAATTCATTTTTATAGGTATAGATAAATGAATTTTTTGAATAAGCCGCAAAATATTCTAACTTGAAAAAAGTTTTTTGACAACACAATCACAATCATTACGATCATTACGCATTAACCAAAAACAAACACCATTTTTAATTTTGTACCATTACCAATTTTGTACACTATACAAATCAATGAACAAAAATGCAATAAAAAATCATTTTTAAATTTTTTATGAGGTAGGTATATCATAGTTTTTCCACCTTTGCTTTGAAATTTTGAAGCTTTGAAGCCAAATATGAATAATCCTGAGATATGAGTTTTTCGAAGTAAGTAAGTGAAAAATTGTTCAAGAAAATCAAGTTTTTGTGGCCATGATTCGAAAATAATCTAAAATGTTATCTTGAAATTCAAGAAACGGGTTAAAAATGTTTTACTCGGTAGAACATGACATTTGTTTGAAGATTACCAGTGCTGTGTAAAATTAGATAAGGATCTCGTTCCAGGTAATATTTTTCTTGGGTTACTGAGAAAATTTCCTCTGGATCGGAAAATTTACCTTAGAGTTTTCTGGGAAAATAAGTGGCTTTGATTTTATTTTAAATATTGTACTCTGCTAGTTATGTCCACATACCACACAACATCCCAACATCCGAGAGTGCTATTGCATTCTCTTAGCTTTTCAATTTAAATAAGCAAAACATTCCTCCGTTTAACGCTGAACGATAGATAACAATGAACCGATACTATCTTTACCAGGTATGGAACTATACAAAGCAAATACAGTTTAAAATTGATAGCTTCCGTGTTAGTCTACCTATCGAGATAGTTCGAAAGATGTTTCGGATTTCACAAATGACAAACGATAACCGCAACAGAGTGCAGTGCAGCGGTTTAGCAAACAATCATTTACATCTAGCGCAGTTCAGAGCACGGCTCCATGAGCGACAACCAATGCCGAAGCTCTGGGGCTGAGTTTGCTTGGCTGATAGGTGGGTATCAGACCACACTTGTTTTACAAGGCAACTGCCGATTCACTAACCTCACCCAGTGCCAGTGCAGTCACCATCGTTTTGATAGTTATTTTCGTAAGTTCGAGCAACTACCGTAACGCGGAGCGTTAGTGGTTTGCCACGTTTCATCGCAGTTTTTGTTCCGAAAGGTTAAGTTCAATGGGAAATTTTGTAGAAAGATGAGTTAAATTTTTTTTTTTTGTAATGAACACAATTAGTCCGAAGCCACCCACTTTTGCGCTACAATCACCATACTGGATGTATCAAGAAAAGTGCTCGCGGCGTAACTTAGCTGAAGTTGAGTTTAGTTGCCTTACATGAATAATGCATTTCAAGCCAAGTGCTGATGTCTGGTGACATGAAGGACACTATTTTCGGCTTCAAAGCTAAACCAGGTCGAGTAAGTAAGAACAAACTTTTGAGCTCATCTTCACCGTAGCGACGTCGAAGCGAATCGCGGATGTTGTGCATCTTTATTATTGAATTAGCGTAAATTCACTTGCACGTAGCGGCACACATTCGGTTTGCGTTTAATCAACTAAAGGGCTCTTCAATCTATGGCTGTGCCGTACAGTGCTATTGGTACTCTAGAAGCATCCAATGAGATTGACATTCCCAGCCGACAAAGGACAAAGACAAAGTACGATGCTTTGGCATTTAATGCTAGCCCGACGATGGAGACGCACCATGCTTTCTCCTTTGTTGAAATAAAAAAAATCATTCACAAACCTAAATGCGTGTACACGACTGATGACTGCAAACAGCCCGACTACAGAACAGAACGACTATCCATGTTTTTAGTACTCACAGAGGACCGACCTAACCGACCTAACGAGCATTTTGTAAACGACATATTTCATTTTTCGTGTGAAACCACATAGCACATTGTTCCGGTTGAAACCCCCCGCATTTTACTACCCAGACCTAATGTTTATGGTTTTAGAATTCTATTTTACGCAGATGTCTGCGGGTCATGGCAGCTTTTTCATTTAACAGAAACAAAAGCGAGACTGTTTTATACCTATGCTGTATACCTACATGAACTGACCTACCCTAATGCGCCATGGCCGGCGGAATGGAAACAAATTTGGTTCCTACTGGTCTAGTAGTTTATAGATCTTCTACAATGCGATGCAAAACAATGAATATTGAACATTAATTTGGTGGCAGTCGTTGCCTTGTGAAATTTATGTTATTCGGTTGTGGCCGTTAAGAGCTCATGTAAAGTCGGTGAGAAAAGTATTGAAACAATATGCAAGAGCGACATTTTGCGCCCCTTGTGTACTGCACCGTCTATCGTGGACATGTGAGAAATCATAAAAGGTCATAACCCCTCACACAAAGCACGAAACTGCGACAGTCGCCATCAAAATCAATATTATTATCGTCATTTCTTACGACACATTATTATCATCGATGTAGCTGTTGCTCCGGAATGGCATCCCAGATGTCTCCCCAAACTTATAGCCAACACTTACGTGTAAGATCTACTATATTGGTCCCGAGTCTCCGTCTCAGACCATCGACCAACGAACACCAACATACGTCCTTAGAGCTAGCACATCCATACATATGATATGAAAACTTCCAAGCAAGCGCCAGTCGATGGGCAATTTTGCTCATTATTGACAAAAGTATTTGCCGCAAGGTTACGGCGAAACGAAGCAAGTTTTAATTGAGGAAAAATCCCCACAGCTGTTCGGTGCCGGCACATATGCCTACGTACCTACTAGCATGACTCGATCTCGTTCTGGGAAAATATTGCTCCGAAAGCGATTATTACGATCGATAAAGGGCATCACATGCGTGGGGTGCTAGTGGTATCCTGCCACGTTAAAGTATCTCAACTACCAAACCAGCCTACCAGCAATGAGCAGAACAGATGGCACATTTAAGCCCACGAAAATGAGTATTGACAATATGTTTCCACTGTTCCTAGCTGTTGAGGTAAAATCTAGAGTGCCGCCGAATACGGGTTTACGGATGGAGACCCTTTTTGATCCATTTGACCTTTCTCAACATTTATTAGTATTCAGATAACTTTTGAACAAAAATAAGCATTGATCAAGGAAATTTGATTACACCAAAAATAGGATTATGATTATTTATTCCGCAGGCCGTGGGAAGCAATAAATAAAACACTATTCTCTATTGAGAATAGAAACTAACGTAAGTAGACCAACGCGAATAAGAACAATTCAATGCGGAAATTTAACTTTTAGAAAATTAAAAAATTGCATCAAGGACTATGTTGAATTAATGTCGTTACAAATCGCACACAATTTAACCCCAAAGGCCGGAAGTAATAAAACTTTCAAATTGTTGGAACAGATTCGCAAAAAAGTTTTGATCAACACGCAAGCTGCTCTGTATCTGTGAAATTACACGTTACGTTTCGTATGATTCTCGTGGTTCCGAAACAAGCAGAGCTGAAAGGATACCTACCTACTTACGATGTAAAGCAGAACGACGAAAACTTTTCCACCGAAATCTACCTAGGTACTACAAATAGTTTGTTAATTTTCCGTTCTAATGAATTGGTTTCACCTTCCGGTATCTTCTCTGTTACTCGGTTAAGTTCAAATTGAGTTGGAGCGAGTATTATTCTGCTTACGATTTTCCCGAAAACAGTGGTTCGTTGTAAAGGTACGTTAATGCTAAAACTTTCGTGAAAACAATTTCAAGCAGCTGTTTACAGCCAAATATCCCAGCGTTGGATAGTGTCATCCGTTTCATTTATAACGTTTCATTAACAGATTTTTAATACGAGTTAATTAGACTTTTTGTATGCATAATAAATGGATACATTTTTCGTGTTTAAATATCTCTGAAACAGTTGGATGTAAAGACATGCCAATATACTTTTTCTATGGGTTTTTGGTCGCGCAATCGAATCATGTTTTCAGTTTTTATCTAATTTGTCAACATCATATCATGGCCAAACGCAATACCACAGACAAACAGACGGGACACTCGCGTTAATTCCATCGTCCAATCAAAAACTACTCATTTTTCAAAAAGCATATTTCGCAACATGGCCACACCGCGGCGCGCGAGTGTTGCATCGAGTTTTCAGTATAAAACCATACAAATGTAAAAACCCTACAGCATGAAACCCTGCAAATGCAAGCTACTCCGCAACATGCATAACAGAGGGTGCTAGTGTGCAGACTAAATGTGTAGGACGATGGTTTTTAAAGGATTTTCTTCTATGTGTCATGTCAGTTCGTCAGTGGTAATACCATCTACTTCTATGCTGCGCACGTGGTAAAGATTATAGTTACTATATATATAGTTCGGCGGATAGAAAAAACGGCGAATTGGCATCCCTGATTTATGAAATTAAATTTGAAATTATGGTGAAATGTGCAGGTTTTTACGAAAAATAATCACTGGCGGGTGTTGAAAATGACTAGTTCTATGAAAATAAAGTGTGTTTTTTTAACATTACTCCTGCATTTTGGATTTTGAAAAGCTTTTGGCTCCGCTTTTGACGTTTATTTGGCTCCCGATTTTCTATCCGCCGAACTATATATATAGTAACTATAGTAAAGATCCGCAGTGCCACTCGTCAGAACGCAGAAAGAAGAAAATGCAGCGAATCTGCATGCTTTGAAATAAAAAGCGCTGTTTGGAAGAGCTCAATCGTTCTCAGGAAACGTGAATGTTATATCAGAAACTGAATGCATACCGCAAAAACTAGGGGAATTGTGTATAACGAGCCTCCCCTGGCCAATGTGCCCCCCTTCGTTTTTCGCTAAACAAGCGAAATCAAAATGCAAAACCACCCAGAAACCATAGTATTTGATGGAACTAGCCTACTATGCAAGTATGACAGTTGTCACATGCTGTAAAAACAAAACAAAAATAAATTTGTTTTTGAGCAGCTTCCGATGTAACTTTTGGCGCCATTTCCATAAGCTATTTTCTTGTCAAAATCTGTAAATAACCGGTTGTTGCGATTCGATTGCGTAAAGTGAACTTCAAAAACACATCCCTGTCAAAAATAACGGTATGAAACGCTTGATTTGCTTTAGCATTTAATATTTTTTCAAATAAGCAAAAGCAGGCCAAAATGCCCCACTGGCGGTGGTGCAATTTGCCCCCTTGCAAATGTGGCTATAAACATAGGTAGACAAATCTAAGTTGAAGTCAATTGCCATTATTTAATTCAATTAGTATTGTAGAGCAATCGTGGTGGGAATAATTTATACCAACGTCCAAATTCTAGGTAATTCAACTACCCGGTACAAAACGCCACAGCTGCAGTATAATGTGTCTCATGCAGAAAAGAAAAAGTGCACCAGAAGGCCGAAACTAGGTTTATTTTACATAAAATAACGACAACTTTGCAAAACAAAGGAAATAGTTTTACTTTCTACAAAATAGAGTTGGTCTGTCACTGGTAGAAATACTCAAATTACCGCATTGGGCATATTATACCGCAGGTGGGGCATTTTATCCCGCGTAGACGAGAAACACAACATTTAGGTGCTTTTATTACATAATTCCTAGCATGTTTATTCCACAATACTAAATGAAATAATCAATTGCAATTGGTTGTCAGCTTAAATACCAACATATTCACGTAGTTGTAACGTTAATTTGGGGAAGTATAACGGAGATATATCCATTTATTCTTAGAGGGGGGGGCACATTATACACATTTCCCTACCGTACCGCCCATTATGTACTGCGTGCCGAAGTGTGTCCGAACAAGAATAACAGCATTTTTCGATGAACACTTGAACGGTGTCCTGGCGGAGACCTCGAAGAAAGCAGTTTCGACAGTGTGACAAACATGGAAGAGGTGTCTGCACAGGGGTTATCTGCCCGATCTACAAGACAGGCGACTAGTTGAGCTGTAAAAACGCCATCTGCAAAGTGCTCACCCAAATCATTTCCGTCGACCATCACTAATTGCGAACGTATTCATGGCAAGTGATCAAGCCGGTTAAGATATTTAGAGTGCAGAAGATACTCCAAAAAGACTGTGAATACAGAGTTCACATGCACCATTTGTTCATTGACTTTAAAGCTGCATATGATACCATCGACCAAAAAAAAAAAAACTGTGGAAAACCCTGAACAAGAATGGCATCCCTGGAAAGTTGATCAGACTAATTAAATTACGATATATGGTGCACAGTGCTGTGTACGGATTTCGGGTGGATTGTCACAGTCAGTCGAAACTCACAGGGCCTTCGTCAAGGTGAACTAGTCTCCTGGTGCCTTTTGTTCTATGCTGAAGGTGGAGATGGCTACAAGGTGTTATGAACCGAGCGAATATCAACACATCTTCAACAAATTTACTCAGATTGTCCGCTTTCCCAGTAGAACCGAGGCCGACCGACTCCGCTTGAGCAGTATAGTGTTACGATCGCCGGCGATGTACTTGACAAATTTGTCTATACCTTGGCTCACTGGTGACGGACGGTGGACAATAACAGCTGCCTTAAGACTATATAAGGGGTATTATCTGCGTAAGTCGCGCTTGCTGTGCACTTCGCAAGCAATTATTGCGGTTGAACGAACTAAGTCAATTGCCATATGAAGTGTACCCGCAACCCGATACAAGACGCAAGATACAAGACGCAAGATTGGTTGGTTCTCTACGGACATGAAACTTTGACAATGCTCAAGAAGGACCAGCGAGTGCTTGGAGTCTTCGAGAGACGATCTTCGGGGGCGTATCAGGTTAACAGAGTATACTGGCGATTTCATCAAATTTTTATTATGTAACTAGCTGATTGCCAGAATTCTCAGAATGCAAGAAACAAAACCGTTTTTCTTCATTTGAATGTGTCTACTCCCTTTATTACCCCTCCCCTCCTGTTGTCCACCAGCCGCTTGTCTTCTTTTCGGTAATCCCATTTAAACCTTTCCCTCCCCCTTATAAGAGACAGCACCCCCCCCTCCCTTTTGTCAACTCCCCGGCGCTGATTCATGACATTTACCAGCCGAGAGCCGGAGTGGGTCTTGCCGTATGAAGAATTCCTCTCCACTGTCCTCGGTCATGGGTTACTCGTCGCGAGTTCGTTGAGTGTCTCGCTACACGCAAGTCGGCTTCAACATGGTCGAGCCATCTAGCACGTTGGGCCCTTCTATTCCTGGTGCCGGTGGGGTTTTTGAAGAGAACGGATTTCACTGCATAGTCAAAAAAATAAAAAATAAGAAAACTTATCCAATTTAATTCTACTATGTGTATTTTATTCAATGACAGATACGTATTTCGCCTACGACTTGCAGGCTTCCTCAGTGTCTGCATAGTCGTCCGGCTTCCTTGCGACGTGGCTGGCCCACCGTAGTCTCCCAACTAGAGGTGTGCGCCGATCAGATTATCGGCGGCGGCGGCGCAGGAATCATTTTTATTCGGCGGCGGCGGCGTCGTCGGTGTGACGCCGTTCGTTACTATCGGCGGCGGCGGCGTGCATCGGCGTGCGAGTGTTTTATACCGGTAAATTACGGCATTTCGTATAAGTTGAAGCAAAATCTTTTCTAAAATCGAACTAAAGTTGACAAGTAAAACAAATCTTAATAATGCTTATTTCGTGAATGATTTTTAATGACCCTTTAATCTTTGAATTATTTTTTATTTGTATGTTTGCGAATACGCAATATGGTAGACGCTAGTACGTAAAACGCAGGCAATATTGGGATACGCACCCCATCTTTCGATTTTATGCCATACATATGAAAGTCCAATTGCTACAGATCGAATTTAAATTTCAGTTTTCTGCCAATGTGTTTTTTTAAATTAATGGATATTACATACATTGCGTATAATAGACGGCGCCTAAAACTTGCCGGGTGAAATCGACAATGTTGCAAATCGAGCAAGAAGTAAAGTATGCCCAGTCTCATGTGAGCATATGCAGCATCCAGCGCTTACACAACTGACGCAAGCGTACGATATGTAACCACCGATGCTGCGTGCATACATCATGCTACCTACATACTAGCGAGCGCACAGCCTCGAAGTGTCTTTCTGCACAGCCCGCTTACAAAGCCAACAACTTGTGAGAAGCCAACAGCCCGTGTTGGCTAGCGGCATACTAGGATATATGAATACTTATATTATTAGAACTTGTTGATTCTTTTCGGTGAAAATCAAAAACTGTTGATTTGGTGTGACGTTTCTGCCTACTGTTTTCCTTCGACCATCATCAGACGTATTAACGCGTCAGTTCTGCATCATCACTCACAACCAATTATGTAACCCCGTACGGGGTAGGCAGAAGCGTCACACCAAATCAACAGTTTTTAATTTCCACCGAAAATAATCAACAAGTTCTAATAATATTAGTATCACGGTGATCTAAATAAGCAAATATATGGATACTCATTTTGCATTTTTTTCTTTCTTTTTCACCTTACGCCATCACTTACACACGCGGATACGACTGCGAGCCCTCGCGAGTGATCGGTGTCAGCTGCTTGGATTGCAATGACGAGCGAGAGCGGCGACTGTGGCCGATAGCTAAATATACACTCGTAAAAACTTGTCGCAGTGCATGAAAAAATAAGAGAAAATTAGACCACACGAGTGCAGGCTTGCAACACTGGAAATCAGTATGGGGGTAAGACCGGCACCTAATTTTGGCACCAGTCAGTTTACAACCGCGAAATGAAAAGCAATAATGTCCAATATGTCTATTGATTATGGTTGGATTCGGCTAATCAGTTCCGAATTTATGGCCAGAGTAATTTTCAGTAAATATGGAATATGAAAATGGACGCAATTTGAAATTAACCAAACGTATTATGTGACACAACAAATCACACTAGAGTTCAAAGACAAGCACGATGAAAGTCAAATCATGTATTTGAGCCTCAATGACCGACTAAGTTCCGTATCTAGTGATGTCCGTTAATCGTTCGATTAATTCAACTAATCGAATAACACATGGAGTATTCGAATAATTTTTAATCGAAGAATACTGCCAGCACGAGTAGTTGAATTAATCGAATAATTCAATGAGTACGAATTATGCCCGAATAATGCTCGTTAATCGTTCATAATCGTTCGATTAATCGAATTAATCAAAGAAATATTCGAATATTTTTAATCGAACACCACTGACACGAATTCTTATATTAATCGTTTAGTGCAGACAACGATCACCGATCAATCAGTAATCGAATAATTGGAAATTTCGGACTTCACTATCCATATCCACCGACAAAGTGGCCAGTCCTTTGACTTGAAGACGCATGATAGGTTATACGACCTCAAGTTACCCCAAGATACAACAATTAGTTCAATAGACGTCTATCTACAATAGATGTAACCTCAGTCTATAACTTGATTCGACCCATCCACCTTCCAACATTGGACAAAAGGTAGGAGTCACAACGACTTGTTAAGCATAGCTACTAATAACCCCCCCTCTCCCACCTCTCTCTCTCACCTTTCCGCTCTTTCTCATCACTCTAAAAAATTTCATTACTTTCTTCTACCGTCCTTTCGTCAATTGGAAAAGAACTAGCATTTCGAAAAATTGTAATTATTTATGCCTGACCTCATTCCAAGGTATTTAGCATAGCATAGTTTGACCGCCCGTGAGTTGCCCGCGATTGATCTAGACCAGCTGAGATTGCACAAAGAATCATCAGAATGATGCTTGGGAGTACCAGATCATTCTCAGTGTGCATTTTCTGGTGATCTAATTCTTTGTGATGATCAATAGTAAAGTAGGTCACGCCCATGCAGGTCAATTTGGGAGGGAAAGGAATGTTAGTCCGACACTTGCTGCTACTGGAGACCGAGGAATCCTCTGCATCATCCACAAGTGTCACAGGAAGGAGTTGTTGTTAGTAAAAAGTTTTTAGGTTCTGTTTTTCGGCTATGTAGTCTGTATTTAGCAGCTAAAACGATATTTTGCTTCTATATCCGACGTTTCGGTGGTAGAAAGGAATTGATCTGGATCCACCGAGGCAGGTGGTGCGATCACTGTCATTCGAGCTCGCGTACGATTTGGGGGACGTTTTTGGTTACGTGGTCATTGCGACACAGGTAGTGGGGAACCCACATACCGATATAGGAAACAACTATGAGAAATCAGTTTACCGCACCGAAAGTTACGTGCTATCAACATATTCGATTCGTTCGAAATCGCGTGCGGTCAGTTATTAAATCAGTTAGTCAGTCACAAAACGGGTTCACTATGAGCTGTCAACATTTTGATCCGCATTTTTGTCAATGTTGGGTTATATCGTCGGCGTGGGTAAATGGCTTCGGCGGCGTAGGAAAAAGGACCTAGGCGGCGCGCCGGTTCTAAATCATCGGCGGCGGCGGCGCGTGCAAAAGTGTCGGCGGCGCACACCTCTACTCCCAACTTTCGCCAAGAGTACGATGGGAATCTCTCCATGTAGTGCCTGCAACTCGAGGTTCATACGCCTACGCTACTCTCCGCTATTCGTTTGTACTCTGCCAAAAATAGTCCGCAACACATCCCGAAAAAAAATTTACATTAAATTTTGTAGTAGAAACAATGCATCTACAACAGTTTTTATTGTGAACATTGAAACTTATGGTGCTCCAAAATCAAATTTTATTAATGTTTTTGTTTCTTATTTTATGCTATAGAATCATATTTCATCATTAATTTACTGGCCTTTTTAATTATATTTTGTTTATTTGCCTAAAAAAATTACCATAAAAGAACGATAACTTTTACTGTAAATGAAAATGTTTGTTCGCGAAAAACTAGATTTTTTTTATTGTTAAGATACTTAACAACCCGTCATTTTTACGGTAGAATCTTTGAAAACCATGAAAGTTCTGGAGGACAACAATAAGTTTGATAGTTTGGTTATCTTTTCGGGCGATACATTTTATTGTTTTTACTGTATTTTGTATCCTACTGTTACCATATTTTTTATCTTCGTCTTATGGTTATTTTTTCCCGGGATTTCTTTCAAAACGGCAATTGCACGTATGTCTTCCGTAAGCAAAGTTACTGTTTCAGGTCCGTAGAGGAGCACCGGTTTGATAAGCGTTTTGTGCATCGTCATCTTTGTGTGGCGACGTATGCTCCATGATCGAAGTGTCTTGCGGAGGGAAAAGTAGGCTCGATTTCCAGCATGAATGCGTCGTCGAATCTCCTGAATCGTATTATTGTTGGTGGTCGGCGGTGACCAGAGATCTTGGATATACGAATTCATCAACCACTTCCAGTTCATAGCCGTCAATAGTCACTATCCGTGGGAGGCAAACGTTGCTTTCTTTGGAGCCTCTTTCTACCATATATTTGGTTTTTGATACATTGATTTGTAACCCTATGCTCGTAGCCTCCGTTTTTAGTCTGGCATAATAACTGAACATGATCAGAAGCATTTGAGGGCTAGAGCCGAAGCTGCCGAAAATGCATTAAGTGAAGCTACGGAGAAAAAAGCTGCCAAAGTACCGGAGACACCGAGAGGACGACCAGATGTCAATCCACGCAAAAAGGCGAAGAACCCGGTGCCCGGATAAGCAGAAGTTCCCGACGCATGACCCTTTGATGTCGCCACTACACCGTCCACCAACAGTATAGCAGAGGGAGACAACGTTGGTGGTCTGTAAGTCTCTAACAGTGAACTAGTAGCAGTGGCTAGATGGGTAAAAATCAAGAAGGTGCCCGATCCGGATGGAATTCCTAAACGTTGTTCTGAAGGCAGCGATACAAGCGTTCCCGCTCATGTGTAGGACAGTCCTGCAAAAATGCCTAGAAGATGGGCGTTTCCCGGACCAATGGAAGATCCAGAAGTTAGTGCTATTACCGAGACCAGGAAAGGTTACGGGGGATCCGGCGTCATATCGGCCGAAATGTCTACTGGATACATGCGGAAAACTCCTGGAGAGGATTATCCTTAACAGACTGACGAGGTACACGGACGGTGTACACATGCAGTTGAACATGCAGTTTGGGGTTTGGAAAGAAAAGTTATTCGGACAGTAGTCGAGTGAGCCTCGCAGTCGTCCAAACAAAAGCGAAAAGGAGATTGGAGGCACCGTTGTAACGATTGACGTGAAAAACGCCTTAATACAGTGCTAGCTGGGAGGCCATTACCGAGTCACTGCATAGAATGTAGATCCCAGGATACCTATGCACGATTTTAAGGAGTTACTTTTGGAACCGGGTACTTGTTTACGAGACCGCCACGGGACGTAAGACGATGAACACCCGACGTTCTGGAACGGGATGTACAACGGTGTACTGACATTGAAGTTGCCCAGAGGGGCGGTGACCATCGGTTTTACGGATGACATCGGGACAGGTGGTAATGCTGGGGATAGAGACAATTGGAAAGATCGAAAACTGGTTGCAGGAGGCAAAGCAATCAAATTGCCTACCATAAAACGGAGGCATTCCAGTTAACAACTGTAAAGCAGTAGGTACAGCGGGTAGCGGGCTGTTGGAAAGAACGTCATTAACGTCAACCGAATGTCTCTATGGAAAATTGCAAATGCCGAGTGTATTTCCAGAAGCACATATGACATTGAGCTGATTTAACATTTGCACGCAAATTCAAGTTAACGATTTCAAGAAGGTCATCAAAATCTAATTCGTTTACGAACCGTTACATTAAAACTTTCACTGCTCCGCAAATTTACCGTTTCATAACAAAAATCTCTAACAAAAAAAATAAAACTGCTTAACGCACAAAATACCTTTTATTTCTTGGATAAAGCCAAAAAGGCGGATTTTTTAAATGAAATAGTTTGTTGCTGGTTTTTTAAATTATTACTTATGCTTTTTTATAATTTTTTTTACTTGTAACGTACTTTTATTATTTAATTTATTATTTTTATTTAACAAACATAAAAGTTGCTATTTGGTAGAATCAAAACTCACAAAAACTGAAGGTTTTTAGAATGAATCTTCCTAGTGGGCCGTCTGTTTCGAAAATAAAATCGTAATTATCCACATATAGCCATGCGCCTCCATTTGCGCTCATACATTGTAGGCGCTTCATACTTTGATTTCACTGAGCCGTGGTAAAAACATATACATTATTTTTTAAATATCTTACTTGCCACTGCCACACAGACCACCGGCTTATAATTAAGCCAAAAAGCTGATGCAAAAGTAACGGTAAACAAAGCGTCACTCCGGGTGATGAATGATCACTGCACAGCCGTCCGTCCGAGCGAATGAAGTGATACACACACTAGCCGACATTTACCGATGAGTTCCCCGACAAGCACCCAGCTGTTATAGGCGGCTTACTTCATTTGTCTCATCGCACCCACCGGTACGGCGGTGGCCCACAAATGAGCACAGGAAATTGACGCGCGTATTTTCTGCGTCCTTTTTTTTCGTCGTTGAGATGGAAAACAGACGAAAAGGTACGATTCGTCTTGTATCGAGAAGAAAAAAAAAATCACCAGAAAAAAGATGGTTTATTAATAAGTTTACCGACACAAAAATTGGCATGATTGCTCGGTTTTCCCGGTTCATTTGTCGATTTAAGTTCCTGTTTAATCATCATCACATCTGGATACGATTTGCACGCGAAGGTAGTAAACGTATTTCTTGGGATTTGATGTGAAATGGTGTGGAATATTTGATTTCCACAGTAACACTGTACATTGTTGTATTTGTTTTCTGTGAATATTTTACAATAATAATAAATACCGAACAATAATTTTTTTTTGCCTCTTGATTTGCATGTTTCCAAAAAATATTATTTTCGATTTCAATTTCGCTAGCAATAATTCACCATTAAACGGGACCGACCGGAACGCTTGTAATCAAAAATCTCATTGACAGAGTGAAGATTAATTATTTCGACTCTGTGCAAAATAAACCAGAGATAAACACTATGCTGCCGTACCCGAAGGAGCTTCCATCTCCTAGAGAAGTTTTCCCGGCACGTGCAACCAAATAACAACAGATTGCTGAGCAGCAGGATTTACTGTGCGAGCTATGCGGCCGATTAGAGCAATGGGCAAATTTATTTAGCGTGAATATTAAATTTCATAAGTATAGGCTTTAGTAAAGCAAAGCCTTGATTATAGCGTCTCTTAAGAGATTTGAACTTTCTGTTCGGCAGGGTTCGCAGCCGGCTGCCATCATAGTGTAGGGCACCATAATTTCGGGACTAGCACGGCAAGGCTTTAGCATCATCACTAAATTGGGATGCTGGAACAAACGACGGCAGACGTTGGCGTTGTATAACAGCGGATGCTGCTGAGCGTATAGTCACATTGAAGCATAGGATTTATTATAATCAATAAAGAATTTTAAAATCTGCAACCGATTGTGTTAAATTTCTACCGGCAATTAATGGTTGATAATCAGTGAAATAGATACACTTGAGAAAGATTTTTCTTTGAAATCATTAGGCTGTTTAAATCGCTCACAATAAAGAAGTAATTGATCCGACGATGGGATATGAAATTTAAAGCACAATTATCGGCTCCAAATGAAAACAGCTAAAATGTTACAGAAAAAATTCGTAATAACCATTGTGTAAGTTAAAGAAAACCTAACAAATTTAGGAAAATTTATTAAACATCAATGAAAATAATGTTCATTGAACAACAGCAACTTCTAGCTCATATCACCATTAAAATCTCGTACAAACATTGGAAACATATTGCTTGAACGTTAGCTGAATCTTTTTTTTGCCGATGCACAGAAACGGATTTTTAAATTTCCATTAACCCCAGCCTGAAGGGGGCAATACAACGTACAGCAAACGAAGTTTATTGCGTCGCTTTGTGGAAAGTGTGGAAAGCAAAAAAAAGAACAAATCGTCAAGTATATGCAATGGCGGAGCAAAGCTCTAAATTGCTTCTCGCTCGGTGGCCTCAAATCGATTTGCGGCCCCGACCATGAACCGTATATGGTCATCTCTATTATCATCATCTCTCAACAACGTCGTTGTTATCGTCATCGTCGTCTGGTTTGCAGACTTGATTAAAAACGTGACCGAAGAGGCGTGGTTTTATTACAGTTTTCAGCATTCTGTAATTGTTAAAAAACGTTGTGTGTGGTTGTAGGCTATAGGTTGCCCTAGTAGCAGCTGGCAGAAAATATTTAGAAGTTTCTAGCATGTGTGGAAACCAAACAACGCTAAACATTTTGATATTAATTCAAGGACAATGCATTAAGTTCTTGGCATTATAACTTTAATCGAAAACTTTTCCGGAAGCAGCTGGTGTTGGAAGTTTAATTTCACAACAAATTGAAGCACCATATTGGAAAAATTTCACTACTGACCTTTCCGTGCCATTCCAAATTTGGGAACGAATGCTGGCCTATTGATACCCTAGCTCGCTTCTCTGTCTGCAACACTGCAAACATCTATTCATGCTAAAGATACGTGATACGTTCCATTGGAAGTCCCGTCACATGCAGACCTGCCTTTCGGCAGTGTGCACTCTCTAGAAAGGCTTGAATATTGATGTGCCATTATTGTTGCCGCCGAACCCGTTTCCGATATCGGCATCCTGCTGGAAACCTGCATCCATATGTTTAGCCAACGTCCTTCCGGTCTAACCGCTAACAAGAGCCCGGAGCTGCTGGCAAAATTCAGAGTTTAGTTCATTAAATTTATCTCATGCTGTGCTGTGGGAATATCCTTCGGAGAAATATGGAACGGGCGGCGGGCTTTAGTTGATTTCATACTTAATGCAGGATTGTTACATTCCGTACTGCCGGTAGATTTATTTGTACATCCTGAAGATTTACAATTCAATTCAGCACTTCTACATACCTTTTGGTTCCGCATTTATTCAATCATCTACTGATAGGATATTATTGAAATGTTTCGGACGTATCTCAAATAACATCATCTTTTACAAATTTCCTGAAAAACATGTAGATTGTAAATACCTACAGGGCAACATATTAAATTAATTTTTATACTTATGTGGATTTCCGTTATTGTGATAGAAATGATTCATGTCTTCAGAAGTTTTTCTACAAAAAAATATGGCTTTTAGTTGGGTGAGACTTAAAAATAGAATTACCTCACGAATGAGCTGGGTGGTACCTTTAGAAATACTTTCGAACAATCTAACTGTTAGCTCCTATGTAATAGATATGTATTCTCCTGAACTCACTACCGCAAAGTGCCACAGTTGTGCCGGCGGATTCTTGGCACGGCACATTGCTTTCTACGGAAAAGTTTTTGAATTGAAAGAGTGCTTAATGATGGTAGTTTGAATTTTGAAGGGAATGATCACAAACTGCTTTGACAAGCGAGTGGTCGTGGGTTCGAATCTTAGTAGAATCAAAGCCATTCGATGTCAAGTGACTTTAGCATTCTATATTTACCCTCTGAAGCCTCTTGACAGTGCAAATGTTCCTCCTATAGCCGCAGAAACGAACGTGGCTGGGAAGTTATTTCACATACGGCTTTTTTTTGTATGCCAGAAGTGCATTGGGTTAAAAGGCCACTGCGAGAGTCTTAATGATCGTCTTTTGTGGCAGGCCCCGATTGCTGTACACAGTTTACGGGTCCCTCATACCCATTGATGGAGTTGAGTGGAATAGTTGTAATCCTGTGCCCCAATTCGGTACTACATGGTTTATAAAGCCAATGACCGTTTTGGGATTTAGGCTCCATACCTGATATGGAGTAAGAAGGAAACTTCCTAAGAAGCTGTGTCTTGATAATGCAAGAGCTCCGCAATAGCAGAGCAGATGCGCTGAACTTTCTGGTTCAGAGTTACAAAAGCGGCAGGTGTCGGATGATACCTTGCCGATATTCTTTAAATGATAAAGAGCGGGGCTGTGTCCTGTTAGGAGTCCCGTGATCGTGCGTAGTTCACTACAAGTTAAATGGAGTAGTTTTTAGCTACTGCAGGGTTTGGGTAGATAAACTGTTTAGCTTGTCTACAACCCTGTGTTTGATTCCAACGTGATACTATTTCTAGCTTTTCCCATGTCATCAATTCGCCTTTTACGGCGGAGTTTGGAGGTGCCCAGAAACGGTTCAGGACCAATAAATTGCTGAGCTGATCCTTGTCTTGCTAGGTTGTCAGCAAATTCATTGCCCTCGATTCCGCAGTGACCGGGCACCCAAAGTAATAAAACTTTGTTTTGGCGGGAGAGTTCCCTGAATGCTGTGCTACACTCTCAAACTAATTTGGACACGCATTTGGCGGACTTGAGCGCCAGTAGTGCTGCTTGGCTGTCCGTGAAGATACCGATTTTCGCATGCTTGTACTCTCGTTTCAAGCATATTGTTGCACAGATGTATATCGCATATACTTCTGCTTGAAAAACGGTGGGCCAATTTCCTAATGAGATAGTTGCCCTGATGCCGGGTCCGTAGACTCCGGAGTCTGTGCAGGCCCCCATTTCTGATCCATATGTAAAAAAAACAGATAGTTCCAGATGGAAGATCTGGCCCTCCATTATTCCACATTGAGCGATCTGTTTCAATCACCTCATATGGAACGTCCATATTGGGTTTGGCTTCCATACAGTCAGAGACTGAAGTTACTAAGGGTGTCAGATTGAATTCCCGAAGTATGCGAAGATGACCAATTTGGTCACCTTCGAGTATGGTTTTACTCCTTTGCAACCGTAGTGCGCCGAGCTCTGCTTCCTTCTTCACATGAAGATGCAAAGGCAGTAAGCATAGCATTGCCTCCATGGCTGCAGTCGGTGTTGTACGCATGGCACAGGTAACTGTAAGACAGGCCAGGCGTTGAACTTTGTTTAGTTTGGCTTGGGCTGTCACCTCATTCACCTTTGGCCACCATACGACTGCAGCATAGGTTATCCTAGGCCGTGCAATAGTAGTATATGACCAAAACGCTAGTTGAGGTTTCAATCCCCAGGTTTTGCCAAACAGTGACCTGCCTGCCCAGATAGTCGAAGTTGCTTTCTTAACAGCATAATCTAGGTGGGCAGCCCAGTTCAGTTTTTTATCGAGAATTATTCCGAGGTGTTTGACTTCATTACTGAAGCCCAGTCTGACACCATTCAGTATAGGGGGAGTAATGGTATGTTTCCTTCGCCTAGTGAATGGTATAACGACTGTTTTGGTGGGGTTTACATGAAGTCCCTCTTGTGAGCACCATAACATGGTGGTGTTTAGAGCTCCTTGCAAGGGACTTGACAATACTGCGTCAAACTTCCCTCTGACGATAAGTACAACGTCGTCGGCGTAAGCAATGGTCTCATAACCAAGCTGTGATAGCTTGTGAAGGAGTGCGTCGGCCACCAGTGACCAGAGCAGAGGGGAGAGAACTCCTCCCTGTGGACATCCTTTGATCACCGAAATCGTGACCGATGTATCTCCCAATGATGCTGTAATTTGTCTGCTCGAGAGCATTGCTTGAATCCAGCTCATTGTAGTGTGGTCGATTCTCTTTTGACAGAGAGCCGTATTAATTGACGCGAAGGACGTGTTATCGAAAGCACCTTCAATATCAAGAAAAGCACAAAGTGTTGTCTCTTGATATTTGAGCGATTTCTCAATTAACGGCACTAAGCAGTGCAGTGCGGTTTCCGTAGATTTACCGTGTTGGTATGCATGTTGACTTACATGTAATGGAGAGTTTTTTAAAAACTCATTGCGGATATAGTTATCTGTGATTTTCTCCATCAGCTTAAGAAGCGTTGAAGTCAGACTTATTGGTCTGAAAGCCTTAGGCATGATTTTGTCACTAGACACAATCGCGGACAAGACACTTCTAACTCTTACAAAATGTTAAAATAAAACAAATTACTTTAAACTTACACGTCGACCGGTTTCAGGCATCATATGCCTATCTTCAGGACGAGAGCCGATGTCCAACTGATCACTGTGTCGTTATTGTATCATCATCGATGCAACGTCGTAGAGAGAGTGAGAAAGATGTCACAGCTTAATTTTTTCTTATAAGATTGAAGAGAGGCGAGATTATTGGTGCGTCATCATCATTCATAAGCGGTTTCGCTGCATTGGAAATGAACATTGATTCCCAAGCATTAAGCAATGAAACCTTTTTCACAATTTTTATTAGTTTAGCACTCTCCCAATCGATTTTATGTAGCTGGTTACCACTATGTGATGCAACACTAGAATCGCACGTTCTGTTGTGTTCCACTGCCTTCATATGTTCCTTTAGGCGAGTTTTGAACTTGCGACGTGTTTGACCTATGTACACAGCCGGGCAATCTTTGCATGGAATCTGATAAATCCCCGATTGCTCATCGGGAGGTGTTTTATCTTTAAGATTACATAACAGTTCCCGTAGTGTGCAGCTACTTTTGTGGGCTACCGCAAATCCAAATTGTTTCAGCACATGTTTAATCGGATTTGTAACTGCTGGGTAAAACGGTAGGCTAATTCGAACGTTTTCCTCTCTCTTTGGTTGGAGGGTCGTTGCTTCATAACGGTGTCTTTTTCTTTCGTGTTTTCTTAGAATTTTATTCACAAACATTCTATCGTAACCATTTTGTTCAGCGATTTTGAACATTCTATCTTTTTCAGTATCAAACTCGTCTTTTTCCAATGGTATATTGAAAAGACGATGTGCCATTGAGTGAAACGCTGCTTGTTTTTGGGCACCAAAATGGTTCGAGTCTGCAGTTATGAAGCGGTCCGTTGACGTTGGCTTACGGTAAATCCCAAATTTTAAATTATTGTTTTCATTTTTGGAAATGAACAGATCCAGGAACGGAAGTTTTCCATTTTGCTCTTTTTCAACAGTGAATTTAATTGTGTCGTGTTTAGAGTTAAGCAAATTAAGCGTTTGGGGTAAATAGCGTTCTTTGACCACTGCGAACACATCGTCGACATAGCGTTTCCAGACCCGAGGAAAAAACTTATTACTTTGCGCTTCAATTTCAAAATCGCTCATAAAAACTTCAGCTAGTAACGGGGAGAGTTTATTTCCCATACTGAGGCCAAAGGTCTGTTTATAAAACTTTCCTCTGAACAAGAAAAAGTTTTGTTTCATGCATAATTCAGCCACTGAAAGGTACGCTTCAATGTGATTTGATGGGGTACGATTTCGTTCCAAATGATTACGCAAACTTTCTAGGGCGTTCTTCGTCCTGAAGATAGGCATATGATGCCTGAAACCGGGCGACGTGTAAGTTTAAAGTAATTTGTTTTATTTTAACATTTTGTAAGAGTTAGAAGTGTCTTGTCCGCGATTGTGTCTAGTGATTGTGGTGTTCTTACGTTGCACAAAAAAATTTATTTGTTAAATTATGGTTTTGTCTTTTTTGCCGGACTTAGGTATGAACACCACCCTGACTTTCCGCCAATTCTCCGGGATATATCCCAAAGTGAAACTGGCTCGACAGAGGTTGATGAGCTCGGACATTATAATACTGTCTGTTTTTTGTAAGAAAATGGGTAGAATACCATCCGGACCTGGAGATTTCATTGGTTCAAAAGAGCTGAGTGCCTATTTGACCGAAGCCTCCGTAAACAATCGGCATGCAAGTAGAACCGAGTTATTTGGCACATTGTGTAATGACCCATTTCACTGTTGCCCGCCTATATTTTGTCCAGTGGTCACTGTCGAACCAGGGAAGTGCGTGTTCATCAGAACTTCCAGAGTTTCCCTGGTGGTAACAGTGAGACTCCCATCCTCTTTTTCAATTGCCCTAGACCATTGCAATGGTCCTTGGACATCGCTTTCTGCAGACGCGTAGCCTCTGGCAGAGTTTGAATGCTTTCGCAAAATTTAACTCGTGATTTCCTTTTGGCTTTGCGTAGCTCAGCGTTGTATTTGGTGAGAGAAGCTCTGTAGTCTTCCCAGTTAGACGTGATTTTGGCCCTGTTGAACAGACGCCTTGCCTTCCGACGGAGATTGCTAAGCGTCTCATTCCACCAGGGCACATCACGGCAAACTGTTTGCATGTTTACGGGACAGTTTGTGTTATACGCGTCTGTGATCCTACATTGCAGGTCACTAGCGGCGATATCCAGCTCAACTGGAGTTCGTATATTATTGTGACAGGAATTACGTGAGGCAATCAGATGATCCCTAAAGGAACTCCAATTGGTTTTCCTCGGATTCCTGAATTGTTCTCTCTTTAGAGGATTAGCCTCGATGTCGAAAATGATATGTCTGTGGTCTGATAAACTTGGTTCATCAGAGACATGCCAATTTTCGACTTTCTCAGCTATAGAGGCGCTACAGGTAAGGTCTAGGACCTCTTGTCTGAAAGCGTTTATAAAGGTGGGGTCGTTTCCAACATTGATTACATTGACATCGTTAGAAGTAAGAAATTCAAGTAGGTACTCACCGCTGTTATTTGTGTCCGAGCTGCCCCATATCGTGTCGCAGCCTATCACGTACGGCTTGTTAACTGCCCTGCAGTACCGCACAAGTTCAGCAACCTCGGGCGGTGGTATTTCGTCCTTGTCCCCTGGAAAGTAGGCGGACGCAACGACTTTCTCCTGCTTCCCTCTCGGGAAGTCGTCGGGACTACCACCGTAATGGCAACGACGTCGCGTTGGATGAATTCTGTAATTGGAAAAAATGTTATTTTCTTATTTAACAGAATGCCAGTTCTAGGCTTGGACTGTGTATTACAATAGATCAACTAACCATTAGCGCCGGATAGACCGAGGATCGTGGTATCGTTGATCCATGGCTCCAGCACTCAGCTGCTCTTTGGTGAACCTCCGGCAGATGACACTGGACGCGCCCTTGGCATGGTGGAGGTTCACGTGAATGCAGCAAAAGCTGCTCATTTTGAGGCAGGATTGCGGTTTTCAGCTTGATCCAATACTAGATCGAGCCTTGGCGAACGGGTACCAGCAGCGTTTTCGCTGAGTTGAGCGGCTGGGTCGCCCACACCGGCAGGCTTCGGTTGCCGCAGGCGACAGGCCACAGATGTCCGACCCGCACTTAACGGCGGATTGAGCCTCTGAGGTCTACTATCGACTGGTGATTGCTGTGTACGCCTCTTGCGAGGTTTTCGCGGCGTTCGCCTAGTCTTCGCAGGATTGCATTGTTTAGGTGGCGGCGGGATACTTCCAGAGGGAAGTTCCGCACTTTCCACGCTCAACGATGCAGGATTGCATTGTCTTGGTGATGGCGGGGCACTCCCAGAAGGGAGTTCCGCTCGTACCTTCCTCGACTTTGCAGCAGAGACTGTTGCGCCTGTGTTGATCAGACCTCTGCCAACCTGTCGCATGCGTGCTTTGCCAAACATAAAATTTAGCATAAAGCGCTGCTCAGTTCCACGGTCTTTCCACGCACAATGCGACGGCGTATCTGCCACGCTTGCGTTGAAAAGCCGTCGTTCTGATTCTGGAGGAATCTCAAGATTTTCTCGTCCGTGGTGCCGACACTGTCCTGGAAGTACCCTATGAAGGTGTGAGCCTTCGGCAGGTCCTTCGTGTCGTAGGCCCGTAGTTGTGCTCCTTCCCACGGCCGTTCTTGAACTGGCAGCTCCTGAACTTGGGTCGAATGTCTGGAGTCTCCTGGTCAGCTATTTGATCCAGAAGAACGGCGCGGACAGCCTGGAGCTGATCCGTAGTGAGCAGGGAAACGGGATAATCAGCCGTAGTTATGGCTACACTGAAAGCATCCACCATTTCCCTGTAGGTGCACCCCGAGGATGGTTTTGGTGCCGAAGGACCCGCGCAGGCTCGACTGCGTGGTCTCTTTTTAGTGGGACCTTTGTTGCTGATGTTCGGCGACGCCGTATCAGCGATTCGTTGCCTTTTGGTAACGACGAGGTTCCGCTGGCTAGGCTGGCCGGCCGGCAGAAGGGCTAGTTCCTCCGCTTCCTCCTTTGAGTAGCCCTTGCTCCGATACCACTTCTGCCGTCGCCGTTGCGCGTTGGAGAGACGCTTGGCCACAACTCCGGAAGTCTCAGATTACCCCTTGACTTCAGGTAACGTCGCCGGATCGGGAAGGTTATCCGCGTCGCTCTCCGCATTCCCTGCTGGTGAATTCAGGATCAGGGATGAAACCGAGAGTCCTCCTTCCAGCGACACGCTGTCGAGGTTAAAGTCCTCTTCCATCCCTGTATCCATCACTCCGCCAGTATCGTCCGTGCCGATCGGACTGCGCACTTCCGGTCTACCGTCGTGCGCCACCTCTACACCTACTCCGGTGATCACCAACTCTTGGGAGTCGTTGATTGCCCCATAAATTATATTTTCAAGGTTAACCATGGCGATAGTTGTACTCTGCTGGAGAGAAAATCAACGGTTCTTTACCAGCTTAGAACAGAGGGAGCAATTTACTGCACAAGGTGCTCTGGTACCATGCAGGCTCCGTTCGACCTTGGGAAACTTTATTAGACCCCCCCCCCCCAAGCATTCATCCCTAGGAACGGGTCGCGTTACACCGAGGATTGGGGTCCTCCTCCGCACTTTGCTCAGAATGTAGCATGCTCCTAGACTACTTGCTACATTGAGAGCAAAAGATTTTTACAAGATTTGCCGCGGAAGAGACTCGATGTGCAGTTCCGGATGGATCCACCATAAATTTACCATGGAGCCATCCGGAGCTGCACGCCGAGCGACAAATCTCAACACTCCTCCTTTATCCTGGTTTGTGACAGACAGCTCGGGTCCCGATCCAATTTCCCCATCATTTGTTCACTCTTTTTAGGGAGCCACACGTGGCGGTTCATCAGCGAAGGTCCGTCACTGGCGGAGTTAAGACATACGGCTTACTCACTAGAGCTGGTTCCCTCCGATTACCAACTATTTGCATTGATAGAATACGTACTTGCTGAGCAATGCATCAATTCTCCTGAAAATGTGGGTTTGATGAATGGATTTGATTCCTAAGGAGAAATAGCTCTGTTGTTCTTTTAGCGTGGCTTCCATAAATTGCCAGATAGGTGGGAAAAATGTATAGCTATCGATAGAAAATGCTTAGAATAAAATAGGGTTTTTATTCTAATGCAATAAACGTGTTTCCTTCAAAAAAAGATCCAGTTTCGTTCAAGTACAAGCACAAATACATTGTAAAACAATTCGCTTTTCCTGTGCAAATCTTATGGGAGGGGCAAGCAAACACTTTTATTTATACAGTTTATTGTTTTGCAGTCATTTTTATTCTAATTGAGTATTATTTACTTTTAAAGGCAGTAGAATCGTGCAGAATCAGAATCGTGCAGAAAGTTGCAACGATGATAACGGACTTCTCATTAGAACCGAGAAAAGTCAGTCGGAAAACAGATGAATTAGCCGATAGAATAATTATTCACTAGCAGAACCCAAAATCGTTCAGGAACGTTTCCAAGAAATGGTTTTTGTTTTCACTTCTGTTTATCAGCAAAATAAATAAATTCCATTGTTTCGAATTTGTTCGGAAACACACAAACAAACTCAAAGAGTTTCGAGAGACGTGCTTTGTGTACAGAAGAATCAAACTTTGGGTTTTTCAACCGAAATTGACGTGAACGAGTTTGGCTAATAAAAGGGAACTTTCTGGATCGCTTGCGTCGTGCGTTTCCTGCACAATTTAAAACACGGAGCGGCGGTGGCGGTGTAGAAATATGTAGAGTGTGATTGTTTTGTTTGGGTTGTCGTGGGAAATTTCGTTTAAGTCATCTGACGGCTGAAATTTAGGCAAAGAACAATAAAACACTGCTAAATATACTTACCTGCTGCTCAAGTTTTTGTTTACATTCCTGACGCATAACCCCCTGACAGTACACTAGGCTTTTAAAAGAGTGTGGTTTTCGTGCAGCCTAGTTTCGTATCGTACTCCATTTGCGTTTCATGCATTAAGCATAAAATAAAAATTAATATACGATTTTCAATGCTTCAAAGTCTAGTTTCAAAAAGGTTTGAAAAATTCAATGAAAAGTAATGTGCATTTTAGTGTACATTCTTTCTCTCACGAGGTTGATGAGTTTGAATTTATTTCAAATTTACATTTTTATGAACTTTGTAAAACTTTAATTGCCTCTGTATTAAATTACCGTAGCTACCAACAGTAATTTACATGCTAGGTTAATTTTTGATTCGAGGTATTAGCCAGTTCAGTCCTCCATTAAAAATGATTTTCATGTTAGTATGACCGCCTGCTCTCAAATTTATCCTGTTCCTGTTCAATAAGAGTTGACAATCTATCTAAAACGAGTACCAAGTTCCAAATTGGAATGCAATTCCAGTTCCATAGCACTGATCTATTAAAATTCACATCCCATCACGACTCACAAATAAATCATCATCGAAACATTTCAGTCATAGTCACAGTTGCTCCGCTGGACAGGGTGAAATCTTCATAACCACCGCCATGCCGCTGCTGGCCGACTGGCTGGCTGCAACCCACTCTTGTGCAGGTCCGTTTATGCCAACGAGTAACGATTGTACCGTAAATAGTTTCATGTACTCCGTTGTTGGAGCAGTCCCATCTGAGATATAGCACTCAATCGCTACGTTACCATCGTTTGTCCGTTCACTGCACACATTCATATGACAGTGTCAATTGAATTATATATCCACTACAAAGTGCTAATTCTGACAAATTGCTGGCGTTAAGTGATTGAGTGTCTGTGAACGTGACACGATGGTGGTACGGTTACAGTTGGCTGTACCCTACAGCCTAGCCCGCACCTGCTGCCTTCCGACTGAATATGGGAACAATTCTCTGCAGCTTCCATTGACTGGAGCTCACCTAGTTTGTGGGTCATCTGCCGTACGGAATGAAAGCAATGAAGCAGCTGGGTGGAAATGACATATGCAGTCCACTTGGTAAAGGTGAACCGTTGACAGTTACCGTAACGAAACACCATACCGTACAAATGGGTGGTAATTATTTACATCAATGTGATAACAAACCGTGCCACTTTCGCAAAGCCAACAGTTGTCCAAAGTTTGACAAGTCGGTAAACATCGTCCTCTCCAACGACGTTCTTCTGTTGAGGAATTAGTGCGCCATTAGTCGGCTGCTGGCTGGCTGGTTGAATGAAGATGCTTAAATAATCGCTCGAGTGTGTACAATCGGATCACAAGACACATACTAAGACGAAAAGTTAGAAAGCTGAATGGACATATTTTTATATAAATAGAAATTCTAAAGTACGGATTTGTTGTGTGAACTTGGTCAACTCTGGCAGGATGTTAAATACACTGTCATTGACCGCCAACGAACGGCGACAGCTAGCGCTCTGTAGCCGTAAATCCGTCGCTTATACTTCGTTCGCTCGAACACGTATTTTCAAGCTGTAAATATTCAGCATCTGAGTGGATATTATTATTTTGCGCCACTACTGCTGCGATGTACCAACTTATACATAGTCTATATTATCGTTGTTTTTCTCGTATTATGATTGGCTTGGCGGTTCCAAGAGTTAGCTTTAACCCGAAGAGATGGATTATGCCTTTTTCTTCGAATAGAGAAAAATTAATGAGATATGTATACGATTCTGTGAAATATCTTGACCTACTGGAATGAAAGTTAAAGAAAACGAGCTGTTTTCAATTTTATTATTTTATTTATTATTGAAAAACTGCATTGATTTTGATATGAAAAATTTGAATATCCGATGATGCAGAAATTTCTGGCCGTATTTTGCTACCTCCTGGGTTTTTTAGTAAATGTTTGCTGTAAAAGGTAGATGTTTAAGCTTCTTCTAGAGTCTGGAGTAATGCAATTTCTGCGAGGTTGGGATATGAACCCGGGTCCTCGGCGTGAGAGGTGTGAGTGCTAACCCCCGTGAGTCCCGGTGTAGGATTGCCCCAGTAATGCAAATCACAAACTTAGTAAAAGTCTAGTCGACTTATTTATTGAAATGCAAAAGAAACATTACTTACCTATGAACGCATAATATTTTCTTAGGTTGAAGGTACTTCTTATATCTGAGGAATTATAACATAAAACAAGAAGTACTGAGTGTAACACACATTTATTACAATTTATACAATTTATACGCTTTATTTTACCTGAATAAGCAATGAGGGGGGGAGGTTGTTTGCTACTAATGTGTATATTTGTATATTGTATATTAAACTACTCTTGCTTTCATATTTACGAAACTGCCAAAATGATTCATCTAAGGTTGAGCTCCTCAGAAACTTGCAAAACTCGAGATTGTGACAAAGCTCATCCGAGATTCACGATTTATATACAACACAGTTTAATTCATGGCACTATGAAGATTGTCGGGTCAGCTAGTACATTATAAATTTTCAGTTGTGCAGCAAATGCGCATTAAATTTTATCGTGCATATTGGAATGATATGTGGTTAAAACTAATGCGCCATCAAAGTGAAACCTAATGCTTAAACAAAATAAATATATTTGAATAGTTAATCGCAATAAATCCTTCATAAAATTCTAATAAAACCAAGCAGTTTTTATCGATAAAACCAAGCGGAATTGTACCTTGAGCGTAGAACAAGGAGGACAAACCTTTTTATGAAAATGTGAGCAATTTTTTTAACAAGCCAAAAAT